>NC_059260.1:4746388-4778888 GCF_017591435.1 Portunus trituberculatus | reverse complement strand
GAGGGGCCACCTTGAGAATGCTAGAGTTAGTACCAAGGAATATATAGAATCCTTGGTTAGTACTTAGCACCTCCAGAAAGCTGACGCAGTGACAGGTGTGTGTCCTCAGTGAGCTCACAGCATGGGGGATACTGACCTCCCACAAACACCTGGCCTAAACCCTGTCCTAAGCTTCATGGCCACAACATCCCGAAGGGTGCAGTGCCTCCCCTAGGTGTGATCACTATCCTGGGGGAGACACGCACGAAATGACGGCACCAGGACTGCAATCAGCACAGCCTTCATTAGTAATGCTTCTCTATTTACAAAGTTCTTAATGCTATAGGTACGCTGAACTCATGTGAGGAGTGTAGGATACTCAATGCCAGGGTCCGCTGTCCACCCTGGGGGGGGGGACGGGCAAACTGGGTCAAACGATGTTTACATGATGGGGCACCATTAGAGGCGAACCCTGGCACTGCAGTCTCCTCAAGGCTCAATAGTCAATATTGCCATTAACATCAACACTACAGTATCACAGTCTGTAGCCGCAGGTGAAATAAGATCGATTGATTGATATATTTATTGTTAATAAGATCACGTCCACAAAGAGGACACATTTGAAGGATGCAGCTATAAAACATCAGCAGGGGAGAGAGGTGGAGCGAGGCTGAGGAGACGAGATTTCATTTATCTAATATATTCAATAGTTTCTAATATTTTCATGTTTGTTTTGTTTTTGTTATGATACTGTTGCTAAGTAATAGTTCCGAGATTACAAATCATCGTTATTACACTGACAATATTTTCTCGTGTCCCGTGGTAACCGCCGAACACCGTCGCCGCCGCCACTTGCAACTTTGTTTACCTTGGGTCACTGTGGTGCTGTGGTGGTCAGTCGCGGCGTAACAGGAGCTAGACAGTGAGTGTGGTGAAGACAAAAATAGAAATAATAGTCACGATGATAACGAAAAGTAGCGTGTTTGTAGCCTCAGCCAACAAAGTTAAGTATCTATATACCGTCGAAGACACAAGACGGTGTATGTGTTTGTGTGTGGGTACCTGCTAGTGACAGGCAGCCGTCATGGCCAGGCACACTCTTCAAGAAACGTAAGTAAAATAATAATGTGACGCATTATTTCACGGTTTGCCATGTCATAACCCAACGTTTGTAACCTTCAGGACGAAACATCAACGAATTAACAATGACAAAGAAGTAAAGAAGGTAAATGTATTATGGTTAACTCAAATCAGTGTTTATAAATAACTCAATATTTCAACATCTTAGGTCGCCCTAACCTTCCTCAGCCCGACCTTCCCAGTGTTCAGGACAACATATCAGTGACCTAACACCTGCAGAAAGTGTAAAACCTCAAAATAACGAATAAATAATCAAACGAATGACTGCCCTGAGCCTCTGCCCATCTCTCTGCTATTATTTCCTTTCATCTCTCACTTATTATACGCCAGACGTGTCACATAGTGGAGCTGCAGGCCTAATCTTTCATGTTCGTGGTCAATACATAAACATCAAAGCCTGGTTTGCATGTCATGAAGGCCCATTGAGGCGAAGTGGCTGATACGGTGAAGTCCCTGCAGGCGGCCATTACGTGACGTCATAAGCTACTTCCTGCGTGACGTCATCAGCCGGCGCCATCTTGTCCCCCCTGTCCCAGCCTGTCGAGCCCCGGTATTATTCATATTTTTTCGTAGTTTATTTATTTTGGCTCACGAGTAATTTTTTATGGTTTTCAAAGATATTTAGTTGTGTTTTAAGTGTTTTCCATGCTTGTGTTGCGTGAAATACGTTGATTTAGAGGCTGTTTGTGGGTTAGATAAGAGGTGAGATTCCCTTGCAAAATTTCCTTCCACGTATCTTTATTTTTTTATTTCAAGCTTTAATGAAATGTTTGTGTTTTCAAAAATTCGTTTATGATGAGAAAACATTAATTTCCTTCTGATAAGTGGAATATGTGGTCAATAAGAGTGATTTTTGGCGCCGTTAAAGTATCGAAAACAACACCTTATAAACATGTACATTTTTTTAGTTCAGCGTGTTACCAAGTTGTACTTTGCTCTGAAAGTAGTTCATACTTTTGGAAAAGATTTGAAGTTCCGTTGAATGAAGTTGGTTGGCTTTAGAATTGTGTTTGAGCATGTCGATATTATAACACTTTTATTTACGATGTTTTTGAAATATTTTCCTTATTGCTCAGTCTGGTAATATTTCTATATTTTAGGAATTAGTTTTGATTTATGACAAGTCAGAATTTATGCAGCATTCGTGTCTAGCGGCTTTTTTGGGAATTGGCATTATCAAAATGGTTTCCGTAACGTATATGTGTGACGTCATCAAGGGGGCAGCCCACCAGTGAACCAAGACCAACACCCCACTCCCAGCCCCAGGGTGTGGGGGTGGGTGGGTGGCTGTGTGTGTGTGTGTGTGTGTGTGTGTGTGTGTGTGTGTGTGTGTGTGTGTGTGTGTGTGTGTGTGTGTGTGTGTATTGCCATGTCTTTCATTATCAAAGGGGAGCCCAACAGGTGGATCCAGACCCAGACCTGGCTTCCTTCTGCTGTGTGTGTGTGTGTGTGTGTGTGTTGCCTTAATCGTCGTTCATTGTACAATGGTGATGAAGTGTGTGTGTGTGTGTGTGTGTATGTTGCCTTAATCGTCGTTCATTGTACAATGGTGATGAAGTGTGTGTGTGTGTGTGTGTGTGTGTGTGTGTGTGTGTGTGTGTGTGTGTGTGTGTGTGTGTGTTGCCTTAATTGTCGTTCATTGTACAAATGGTGATGAAGTGTGTGTGTGTTGCCTTAATTGTCGTTCATTGTACAAATGGTGATGAAGTGTGTGTGTGTGTGTGTGTTGCCTTAATCGTCGTTCATTGTACAAATGGTGATGAAGTGTGTGTGTGTGTGTGTGTGTGTGTTGCCTTAATCGTCGTTCATTGTACAAATGGTGATGAAGTGTGTGTGTGTGTGTGTGTGTGTGTGTGTGTGTAATTGTCGTTCATTGTACAAATGGTGATGAAGTGTGTGTGTGTGTGTGTGTGTGTGTATTCACACACTCAGCCAGCCGATCTTCGGATATGACTGAGATTTCCCTATACGCCACACACCGGGAAAGCGAAACCACAACCCCTCGAATCACATCTCGTACCTACTTGCTGCTAGGCGAACAGAGGCTACACATTAAGAGGCTCGCCCATTTGCCTCGCCGCGTCCCTGACTCGAATCCGGGCCTTCTTGGTTGTGAGCCGAGTGTGTGTGTGTGTGTGTGTGTGTGTGTGTGTGTGTTGACCTCTATCATATAATATTATATAGTAAAACATTCCACAGACAACGAAACAATAGTAACTGTCCATAAAACATCATACCATCAACCAACACATAAAAACCAGGATCAAGACAAGGTGGTATGATGGCAGCCTGGGTGGTGACCGTGATCTTCTCTTCCGAGCTAGGGCACTGTATGGGTGTAAATGCAAGGAACTACAGGTGGTCTGAGTCCCGCAGCAAAGTGTGCCAGATGTGTGACATGGGGGAGGACAAGACGGTGGAGCATGTCAAGCTGGAGTGAGAAGTATGAGAGAGACAGGCATGAGATGATGCAAGTGATCTTGAGTGAATTAGGGCATAATAGGAATGAAAGAGTGCAGAAGACAGGAATGGAATGGATGGTGGTGCTGCTGGGACTGTGTAGAGAGACGAGGGAAAGGATGATGGAGGCTGTGAAGGAGTATCTGGAGAGAATGTGGCGAGCGAGGTGTAGAGACAACTGCTCTTTCTTTTTGCCTGTGTCTTTTTGTCCTCTACAGGAGCTGCCGATCCTGTGGCCTGTGGCTCCGGAGCGATCCCGAGCCACTTGTAGCATCAAGATAAAGATCAAGACAAAATCGTCATCATCAGCGCCGCCATGGGAGGAGTTAGGCGAGAGTAGGCCGTCTCAATAACAATGCACGAATTTAGGCCTATTTACCCTCACTTCCCCTCGTTGGTGTTGACTGCCGCGCCTTTCCAGTGTGGGTGAGGGCGCAGGAGGAGTGGGAGAGGTGTGGGCGCCGTAGTGAAGCCAGTGAGAGGTGAGAGGAAGGGAGAGGGAGAAGGAGGGAGGGGAGGGTTTGTTTACTTGCTGTGGGTTGTTTATTTTGTTTTGTTTTGTCTTTTTTTGTTTGTTTAGTTAGTATTTTATTATTTGGTAGGTCTATGTGTGTTTTTTGGAGTGTATATGCTAATCGTTTCGTCTGAGATATTGTTTTCCTACTACTACTACTACTACTACTACTACTACTACTACTACTACTACTACTACTACTACTACTACTACTATTCCTACTATTCCTACTACTACTACTACTTCACCACACCTACTTTCTCACCTCTTGTCTTCCACTCCTCTAATGCAAAAACAAATAATTAGAATTGGCAAATAAAATGGATAGATAGATAAAAATAAGAAATAAATAAATAGACAGTGAATAGATAATAAAATAAATGAATAGAATAGATAGAAAATGAATAAGTTAATAAAATAAATAGAAATTAAATAAATGAATAAATAAAGTGAGGTCAAATAAGTTAATGAATAGATAAATAGAAAAAATAAATAAAAAGTAAAAATGAAATAATAAATAGATAAATGAAATGAACAGAAAATAAATGAAATGATAAATAAATAATATATAGTCAATAATTCTATACCAATCATTCTAATTTCTTTATAGTTCCACATCAGAACAGCCAAACTACATTTCCAGACCCAAGACAAGCTGCCTTTTGTATTTCCAGACCCCAGTGGCCTAACTTCCCTATTTCCAGACTTACCTTATTTGTATTTCCAGACTTAACTGTTTCTAGACCCTAAGATAATTAAGCTAACTATTTCCACACCCCAAACAACTAAACTAACAATATTTCCAGACCCCAAACAACTAAACTAACAATATTTCCAGACCCCAAACAACTAAACTAACAATATTTCCACACCCCAAACAACTAAACTAACAATATTTCCAGACCTCAAACAACTAAACTAACAATATTTCCACATCACAAACAACTAAACTAAACAATATTTCCAGACCACAAACAAGTAAACTAACAATATTTCCAGACCCCAAACAACTAAACTAACAATATTTCCACACCCCAAACAACTAAACTAACAATATTTCCAGACCTCAAACAACTAAACTAACAATATTTCCAGACCAACTTCTTAACCTACCACCACCACCACCACCATGGACAAGGCCTACCCAGTGAGGAGTGTCCAGGCTTGCACCGATACCAGCGACTGCCAGGAGATGTCGCGCACCTCTGGCCTTTATCTGAAGCCCGTCGCCCGCCTTAGCATCACCGTCACTCTGCCTCAGCTCAAGTCCGGCCAGTCTATATCCAACTGGGAGGTGAGGGAAGGAGGAAGACTGGTGGGGGGGAGTGTTAGTGTGTAAGAGAAAGCAGGTGAAGGAAGATTTTAAAAGAAACTTGTAATAAAGGAGAAGAAAAGTGTGAGAAAGAAGGAAGGGAAGGAAATGAAGGAAGAAAAGGAGGAGTAGGAGGAAAGGAATGAGAATGAAAGAGATAGGGGGAAGTGGGAGGGTAATAAGGTGGGGGGGGTCAGTATATAACTCCCTCCCTGCATCTGTATTTCCGACTTCCTACGACTTGTCTTCTTTTAAGAGGGAGGTATTGAGGCATTTGCTCCTCTAATTTTGGCTGATGTTTTTCTCTTTGTAGCGAACCAGCATTCAAGTGGGCTTTTTTTTTTCTCTTTTCTCTTTTTTTTAACCCTTGACTGGTTTTCTTCCCTGCATAAAAAAAAATATGAGAAAGAAGGAAAATAATAAAAAAAAACATGATAAAGGAAAAGAAAAAAGTATGGAAAAGAAGGAAGGAAGGAAACTAAGGAAGAGGAGGAGAAGGAGGAAGGGAGTGAGAGTGAAAGAGATGGGAGGGGAATAGAGGGTGAGTATATAAGAGAAAGATGAAGGAAAATATTAAAGGAAAAGAAAAAAAGTGTGAGATTGAAGGAAGGGAAGGAAACCAAGAGAAGAGGAGGAGAAGGAGGAAGGGAATGAGAGTGAAAGAGATGAGGAAAATGAGAGGGGAAAGGAGAGGGTTAGTATATAAGAGAAAGATGAAGGAAAATATTAAAAGCAACTTGTGTGAGAAAGAAGAAAAGGAAGGAAACCTAGAAAGAGGAAGAAGGGAAAAAGGAAGAGAAGGGAGAGGAAGAAGGAAATGAGTGTGAAATTGTGGAAAAGAAAAAAATGTGAGAAGGAAGAAAAAGAAGGAAATCAAGGAAGAGGAGGAAGGAAAAGAAGAAAACTAAGGAAAAGGAAGAAAGGAAAAAGGAAGAGAAAGAATAGGAGGGAGGGAATAAGAGTGAAAAAGAAATAGATGGAAATGTATGGGTGGGTCAAAGTGGGAGGTGAGGGGGGAGATGGGGGAATGGGAAAATGGGGAGGATGGAAGGTTAGTGTATGAGAAAATGTTGAACTGGGAGGTGAGGAAGGGGAGTGTGTGGGGAAGGGGGGCAGGGGAATTGTGGGTAAGAGTAAGAGTAAGGAAGGATGTGTGTGTTGTGTGTGTGTGTGGGAAGGCAGGGAGAGGTAAGAGAGATATTTATTTATGTATTTATTTATTTATTTATTTTTTGTAGGGATTATGGGTAAAGAAAGGCGGTGTTTTTAGATATGTGTATGTGTGTGTGCGCAAGAGTAAGGTGTCATTCAGAGTGGAAGAATGTGCAAGTTTGTTTAGGAGAGAGAGAGAGAGAGAAAAAAAATATATCACGCACACAAACAAAGGAATCAATAGCATCTACTCACTCACTCACTCACTCACTCACCCATTCACCCACCCACTCACTCACTCACCCACCCACTCCTCCTCTGCAGGTGATGGAGCGGCTGCGTTCGGCCATCACCCCCAAGGAGTTCACGGTCATTAAGGTCACCAAGAGCACGCTGGAGTTCCTGAGGTTTGACGCGAGATAGAGAACAAGAGAGACCTTACCCTCGTCATCGGCAAAATTGATCAGAAGGTGAGGAGATGGTTAGCTCAGGGTTGGGGTGTGTGTGTGTGTGTGTGTGTGTGTGTGTGTGTGTGTGTGTGTGTGTGGTTGGTTGGTTTGGTTGGGTGTGGTTAGGTTAGTTAGCTTAGATTAACCTCTTCAGTACTGGGACGTATTTCACCTTGAGTTTTCTTTGTGATTAGACGATTTTATTGGCATTAGGAAGGGTCTATGGAAGTCAGAGGAGTAATAACCAAAGTCTTTAATGTTTTGATCCCCCAAGTAAGTTTCTGAAGCTGTATAAAATCACCAAATAGTCACCAGAATGAATATAGAAACACATCCTGGTACTGAAGGGGTTAAATTGTGTTAGTTAGATTTTTGTTGGATTTGATATAGTTAGGTTAGGTTAACAACAACAATAACAGCATCCAATCCACACAGGGCATTAAGCTGAGTGGATTTTCTGAGCTCCTGAAGATCCGTGCGGTGGAGGCCAAGACAAGCTTTCCCATGAGGCACGACTGGGAAAGCTTCTTCCGCGACGCCAAGCACATGAATGAGATGAAGCCAGGAGAGCGCCCTGACACTGTGCACTTCCAGGTGAGAGGGACGGGGAGAGTGGGAGAGGGAGAGGGGAGAGAGAGAGAGAGTGGGAAGTGGGAGAGGGGGAAGAAGGGAAAAGTTGGAGAGAGAAAGAGAGGAAAGGAAAAGTTGGGGAGAGAGAGAGGGAGAGGGAAAGTGGGAGAGTGGGAGGTGGAAGAAGGTAGAGGAAAAGGAAGGGAGAGTGGGAAGTGGGAGAGGGAGAGGAAGGGAGAGTGGGAAGTGGGAGAGGGAGAGGAAGGGAAAGTGGGAAGTGATTAATGTTTTTGTGTTGGTTATTTTTATTTAATTTTATCTTATTTATTTTTATTTAATTTTTTTATGAGAGAGAGAGAGAGAGAGAGAGGGAGAGGGAATGGTGGTGGTGGTTAATGTTTTGTTATTTCTTGTTCTTTTATTTTTTTCTTCTTTTCTTTTTGTCTTTGTTCTCTTATTGTCTGTTTTTCTTTTTTCCTTTTTATTTTCTGTTTTCTGTCTTCTTCCTCTTCATTTTCCTTTTCTCTTTTATCTTTTTCCCTGCTCTTTCTTTTTATCCTTCTCTCTTTTTTCTTCTTTCCTTTTTTACTTTTTTTGTCTGTGTGTGTGTGTGTGTGTGTGCGCGTGCGTGCGTGCTTTCTTGTGCATTTGTGTGTATGTACTACTTAGCTACTAACACATACACACACACACCTCAAAACCCCTAACCTACCCTAATCTAACCCCACAGGACCTACCATGCCGCTGGTTTTCACACCTGAATGACCCCACCCCGGACCTGCCCAACCTGTACGTGATGGGGAAGGTCATGGGGTCGTTTGGGGAGGTGCGGGCGGTGGACATCCCCATATGTGACCCCTACAGGAGGAGCATGCCCTCCTCCATCAGTGGTCTGCATGCCCCCCCAGCCTTCGGTCAGGGGGGCGTGTTTGAGGCCTATGTGCAGTTCAAGGAGTACATCGGGTTTGCCAAGTGTATGCATGCTCTGCAGGGCAAGAAGTTGGTCTATATGGATGGCGATGGCAAGGCGTGGAGTACTTGTATTAAGGTGCGTGTGTGTGTGTGTGTGTGTGTGTGTGTGAGGGTTTTTTTTTCTTTTCTGTGTGTGTGTGTGTGTGTGTGTGTGTGTGTGTGTCTGTGTGTGTGGAATCATAACTTTTCCATCCTTTTAATTTTTTTTTGTTCAGATTTTCATTACTCATGACCAGAAAAGGATTAAATAAAAGTAAATCTAAGCAAAACAACTTAATGAGATATCCAGACAATTAATCTCTTCTATTTCTCTATTTCTGTTTGGTATTTTAACCCTTTCATTACTATTTAACACATCTTTCCATTATCTCTAACCACTGAGGCATTTCTTCTTTTCATTTATTTTTTTTATTTATACCATTTTGGCTTTTTACTGGAAATTATTGGCTAAAGGTGATATTTTTTGTGGTACCTCAAACCCCACCCGCTAGGAAACCATTGCTCCGAGTGAGGAAGCCCAACCTACACTCGGACCGTGGACAGGATTCGAACCAGTGCACTTGGAGACCCCTCGGACCCCACTGTACCACGGTGGCCCATAATTCTCATCCTACAGCAACTTACAAACGTCACAGTGGCTAGAAACTGCAAAAACTATCCTTGTAATCACTTTCTTTCTTGCAGACACTTATAAAGAAATCTCATACATTATTTTTAGTGTCGAGGACCATTGTACATTGCAGGAAAGGGTTAATGGGAACTGGCATTAAGTGGGCCCTTTGTTTCATTATTATATTTAAATGTTTTCACTCCCTCTGGCCAGTTACCCTCTTTAAACTAACAAAACTTAATGAAAATGAAAAAAAAGAGCAGAATGAGTGAGTGTGTGTGTGTTTGTTCTATCTAAAAAAGAGAGAAAAGGGAAAAGGAAGGGAAAGAGTGAATGAGAGTAAATAGAAAAAGGAAAAAGAGAAAGGATAAAGGAAAGAGTGAATAAGTCTGAGTGAAAGTAAATAAAAAAGAAAAGGAAGAGTAAATAGCTGGATGAAAGTAAACAAGGAAAGGAAAAAGAGTGAATGAATCTGAGTGAAAGATAAAAAAGAGAAAAAGAATTAGAAACAAAAGTGAATAAGTTTGAAAGTACTCCCTCTCACACCCTCTCACACCCTCTCATACCCTCTCATACCCTCTCAAGCCCTCTCACTCCCTACCCTCTCACACTCATTGCCCTCTCACACCCTCACATTCCCCTCTCATACCCTCTCACCCCCTCTCACCCCTCTCACTCCCTCTCACACCCTCACACTCCCCTCTCATACCCCTCTCACTCCCTCTCACTCCCTCTCACACCCTCTCACTCCCCTCTCACTCCCTCTCACACCCTCACATTCCCCTCTCATACCCTTTCATCCCCTCTCACTCCCCTCTCACACACTCACTCACTCCCCTCTCACTCCCTCTCACTTCCCTCCCACACCCTCTCACTCCGCAGGTTGACTTTGACCGCACCAAACACATGTCTGAGTACTCCATCAAGAAGAGGGCGGCCGAGAGGGACAAGTTGAAGGCTGCCGAGAGGGAGAGGGAGGAGAAGTTGCGGAGGAAGAAGGAGATGGAGGAGATGAAGCTGGAGGCGGAGAGGTAAGGAGAAGACTTGAAAGGGAGAGAGAGAGAGAGAGAGAGAGAGAGAGATAAGAAGGATAGAGGAGGAGTAGGGGAAAGAAAAAAAGGAAGGGAGGAGAAGATGAGGAGAGAGAAGGAGATGGAGGCAGAGAAGTAAGGAGAAAAAGAGAGAAAGAGAGAGAAGATAAGAAGGCTAGAGAGAGAGAGAGAGAGAGAGAGAGAGAGAGAGAGAGAGAGAGAGAGAGAGAGAAACCACAATTACCTCCCTTTCCTCCCATTCCTCACCTTTCCTCCACCTCCAGGATGCGAATGGAGGAGGAACAGCGGCTGAAGGAGGAACAGAAGGAGGCGAAGAGGAAGGAGAAGGAGGCAAGGAGGAAGAACCGGGAGGAGAAACGGAGGAGGAAGAGACTCATGAAGGAGGAGGAGAGACTGAAGAAGGAGGAGGAGGAGGAGGAGGAAAGGCTTGGGAGGAAGATAGTGCTAGAGGAGAAGAAACTGCTACAGGCTCAGAGGAAATTAGAAAGTATTAGACTTCTTGATGAGCTGTTTGAGAGGATTAAGGTAAGTTTTGATGCCTTTCTTCCTCTTTTTTCTCCTCTTTTTGTCCTCTTCCTCTGTCTTTTTCCTTTTTTTTTTTCCTCTTTTCTCCTTTTCTCCTTTTTTCTTTCTTTCCTCTTCCTCTGTCTTTTTTTTTGTTGTCTTTTCTTTTTGTCTTTCTATTTTTGCCTTTTTCTCTTCTTTTTTCCTCTTTCTCATTCCTTCATTTTCATCGTTGTCTTTTTTTCTCTTACTGTACTTTTCTCTTCTTTCATTTTCCTCTTTCTCTCTTTTCCTTTTTCTTTCGTGTTCCTCTTTGTCTGTCTTTCCTCGTTCCCTTTCTTTCCTCTGCTTTCTTTTCTTTTCCTTTTTTTCTTTTCCTTTTCCTCTTTCTTTCCTCTTCTCTCTTTCCTTCTTCCTCTTTTTTCCCTCTTTCTCTTTTATTTTCTTTTTTCCTGTATCTCTGTTTTTTTTTGTTTTATTTATTTATTCACTTTATTTTATTTACAGTAATACTCTGCTTGACGAATGTTCGTTTAACGAATTTCCAGTTTAACGTACTATATAAAGTTAGACCAAAAGTCCGCATAACTTACAACCACATCCATTTTAGCGAATTTTCTGGGTTTGAATTTGCCGGGTGAGGGACCCAACGCGGCAGCTTCACTGTGATTGTAATTGTGTAATTGTGAATCAGTGCCATGGAGTCAAGGTTATCCTCGTGGCATGAGCGTATATAAATACCAAGATATGATATCCATTATGGCAGGCAATAGAGGAGTGGAAACAAATATCATGGGGAAAGACAACACGCAGGCTAAAAGGGTCACAAGAAGAAGAAGAAGTGGCCGAGTGGCCGCGAGTCTCCCGCTTCATCTGTGGCTCATCTCCTCTCTGCTTTATTTTTTGGTATTCCATGTAAGATTTCACTTTATGCATTACAAAACAATCCTTTCTTGGGGGCAAGGTTTGTAAAAAGCTAATAGAAATGTTGTTTTGTGAACATAAATGCGAGAATGTGAGAATTTTGTACGTAGCTCCTCTAACTTCCAATGACTCATATGACATCATAAAAGTAGTGGTACACCGGTGGCCCAATATGCTGCCAAACGTTTATAGAATTTTTTTTTTACCCATGTGGTGTGTTGGGGACCAGCCCAGAACACATCCCCCCCTATTTCCATTATTTCCTATGGGAAAATTATGTCCGCTTAATGAATTTTCGCTCTACGAACAGCTTTGACACCCCGTATCCTGTTTGTTAAGCGGAGTATTACTGTATTTCTTTTTCTTTCCTATCTTTGAAAACTGAATGGTATAAAAAACTGTCTGTTTGGCTTTTTAATTTATTTATTTTATTAATTTATTTATTTTTGATATATTTATTTATTTATTTATTTATTTATTTATTTATTTATTAATTTATTTTTCACTGCCATGGAAGTTAAATGGAAAAAAAAATGGTCTTTGCTATATTTTGTTATTGTTGTTGTTGCTACTGTTGTTGTTATTTGTTTTGTTGTTGTAGAGAGAGAATAGAGAATGATAGGCAGTGGATGGAGATAGGTCAAGTGTTAAAAGATGTAAATTTGTGAGCAAGGGCATTTTTTATTTATTGATTTATTTGTTAATTTTTTTTACTTATTTATTCATTCATTCATTCATTTATTTGTGTACTTATTAATTAGTTCATTCATTCATTTGTTGACCTATGTACTTATTTATTTACTTGTCAATTTATCTATTTATTTATTCTCTATTCATATTTTTGTTTATTTACTTATTTATATATAGATTAGATTAGATTGTTTATTCACCACAGTTTCTTTCTACATTTTACCGTCTTCAGTCTTCAGTATCGTACATTTATCTATATATTTTTGTTCCTACCACCACCACCACCACCACCACCACCACCACCCCTCTCCTCACCCTCACACTGTCTGCAGGTGGTGAAGCAGAAGGAGGTGGCCCAGCGCAGGGAGGAAGAGCTGTACCAGGCTGTGGACAAAGAAAACACCAAAGCAAAGAAGAAGGAGGTGAGCCTGTGTGTGTGTGTGTGTGTGTGTGTGTGTGTGTGGATGGATTTACCCTCTGGCAACTCAGTATCCTCTACATTACCAGCCCACTTTCCCTTACCTTCCTTCACACTGCCCTATACAGGGGTTTCTCAATCTATGTGAGCAATATGTTCCTGAAGGGATCGTGTAATGTAAAGAATTGCTCAAGGTGAACATGATTGCTGAGCTAAACTGTATGCTGTTCGAGGTTTCACTGTGGACCAAAACAATTTTCCCGATAGGAATGAATGTAGAATAGATTAGTCCATTCCTTGAAGGTCTGCATCTGTGAGAGCAACTTGGCATGCACTCTGTGTTTTCTGCAGCTCGTATCTTATATAAAACACTTTAGTACATCTCTCAACTGGAATAAACAAAGGTTTGTTATTGCTATAGTAACGCGTCTAACTGACAGCAAGACAATATACGCTGACCTCCCTGATGATGTTTATCATGCATCACAAGCTGTCCAGGAGGTGAGGCGCCTCTGTGCTGCCATCAGCTGCTGACATTATGGCGACCTGAACAAACAGCTCATGGAATCTTGTACCTCTTGAGACCTGCCATACCAGCAAAGCATCTTGACATAGTAGTATTCTAAATAATCCGCGTAATATGAAAAAACAATTTGATTTTTTACCATGTTACTACAAAAATGCACATTCTGAACACGCATAAATTGAGAAATCCCTGTACCATCAAACCTCAGCTCACTTTCCTCTACATAACCAGCCCACTTTCCCTTACCCTTCCCCATCATTTCAGCTGAAGGAGCACCGTCGACAGGAGCGTCTGGCCAGCAAGGAGCGGGTGCTGAGGGACAAACTGGTGCACTCCTACAAGCTGCGGGAGGAGGAACGTATGGCTGAGCAGCGGGAGAGGGTGCGGCTCGCTGTGCAGGGCAAGGTGAGGCCCGGGGAGTGGGGAGTGGAGGGAGGTGGTGTGGTGGAGAGGTAAGAAGAGGTGGTGTGGGGGTGAAGAGGTGGGAGATATGAGGGGGAGGTGGTGTGATGGGAGAGGTGAGGTGAGGGAGGTGGTGTGATGGGAGAGTGGAGACAGGGAGGTGGTGTAGGTGGAGTGGTGGAAGAGGTGAGGAGAGATGAGGAAGGGAGGTGGTATGGTTGGGGTGGAGTGGGAGAGGTAAGGGAGAGGAGTGTTTGATAGGTAAAGTAAGAGTGAGAGACTGGAAAAAAGGAAGCTAAGAGGCTGAAATAAATACACTCAAGGTTATATTCACTACTTTATTCATTATTGGTATTTTCTTTAGGCATTTTTACAAGTTACAAATGTTCTACTCTGTTATTCTTTGTTTTGTTCCTTTTAAATGCTCTACTGTCTTCTGTTTATTTTCCTTTTCTACTTTCTTATTCTTTTTCTTTGCTTCAATGCTCTTATTTTCTTATTCTTTTTGTCTGATTCCTTTTAAATTCTCTATTTTCTTATTTTTCTTTTCTGATTCTTTTTAAATGTTCTACTTTCTTATTCTTTTGTTTTTTTGTTTCTACTTTCTTATCCTTGTTTACCATGAGAATAGATTGAAAAATAAAAATAAATAGAAAAAAAAGAAGGAAAGAAGGAAAACCCATTATATTTTCCTCTTTTCTTAGTTATAAATGAAATATCTTAAAATTTGCATTGTTTTTTTTACCATTTAATGCCTTCAATACCATGACACATTTCCTTATTCATTCTGGTGACTATTTGGTGATTTTGTACAGCTTCAGAAACTTTTATGAGGGATTCAAATAGTGAAGACTGTGGCCATTAATCTTTTGACCTCCATAGACCCTTCCTAATGTCAATAAAATGGTCTAATGGTATGCAAATCTCAAGGTAAAAATGTGTCCCAGTACTGAATGGATTAGAATAGTGAAGACTGGCCATGAATCTTCTGAGCTCCATAGACTCTTCCTAATGTCAATAAAATGGTTTAATGGTTCACAAATCTCAAGGTAAAATTGTGTCCTAGTACTGAAGGGATTAAAATAGTGAGGACTGTGGCCATTAATCTTCTGACCGCCATAGACCCTTCCTAATGTCAATAAAATGGTTTAATGGTTCACAAATCTCAAGGTAAAATTGTGTCCTAGTACTGAAGGGATTAAAATAGTGAGGACTGTGGCCATTAATCTTGTAACATCCGTAGACCCTTCCTAATGTCAATAAAATGGTTTAATGGTTCACAAATCTCAAGGTAAAATTGTGTCCTAGTACTGAAGGGATTAAAATAGTGAGGACTGTGGCCATTAATCTTGTAACATCCGTAGACCCTTCCTAATGTCAATAAAAATGGCCTAATGGTATCCAAATCTCAAGGTAAAAATGTGTCCCAGTACTGAAGGGATTAAAATAGTGAAGACTGTGGCCATTACTCTTCTGACCTCCTAATGTCAATAAAATGGTCAAATGGTACACAAATCTCAAGGTAGAAATGTGTCCCAGTACTGAAGGGGTTAAGTAGAAAAAAAGGAAGAAAAAGAAGAAAAGGAAAGAAGGAAAACAGCCATTATTCATCAATTATTTACACCTATTATTCACACCCATTACCTTCTTTCCCCTCAAGGACCAGCTGCACACCTCCATCTCTGCCGCCTCCCTCTCCTCCATCTCAAGTGCCACCTCCGAGGGCGACCTTAATGCCGTCTCCTCCTCCTCCTCCTCCTCTTCCTCCTCGTCTTCCTCCTCTGACTCGGACTCATCATCAACGACATCATCAGGAGGTGTTGGTCTTTCAAAAAATCAGTTTGGCGGTGAGTGTTTGTTTGTGTGTGTGTATTTACCTAGTTGTAGTTTTACAGGGCCTGGGCTTTATGCTCCATATCTACACCTATCCAATCTTACTTTAAAAGTATGCACACTCGTTGCAGACACTACTTCTTCATTTAAACTGTTCCACGTCTCAATACATCTCTGCGGGAAACTATATTTTTTGATATCTCTCAGACATCTTCCCTTTCTCAGCTTTTTACTATGCGATCATGTGCTTCAAATGTCATATTCTTCTCTCAGGATCAGTTTCTCATTATCCACTTAGTCCATTCTGTTGATCAATTTATAAACTTGTATCAGGTCTCCTCTCTCCCTTCTTTGTTCCAGTGTGTGTGTGTGTGTGTGTGTGTGTGTGTGTTTTGTTTTCACTTTCTCATTTTCTTTCTTTTTTCTTTTCCTTTTCTTTTCTTTTTTTTTTCCTTTTTCTTTTCTCTTTTCTTTCTTTTTTTCTTTTTCTTTCTTTTTTTCTTTTTTTTCTTCCTCTTTCTCTCTCTCTCTCTCTCTCTCTCTCTCTCTCTCTCTCTCTCTCTCTCTCTCTCTCTCTCTCTCTCTCTCTCTCTCTCTCTCTCTCTCTCTCTCTCTGTTTATTGATGTTTCTTTTCTTCTTCTTCTTCTTCTTATTATTATTATTATTATTACTCTTATTGTAATTATTGTTATTATTGTTATTGCTATTATTATTATTATTATTATTATTATTATTATTATTATTATTGTTGTTATTTCATTATCATTATTATAACCATCATCATCATTTCTATTACACCATTCACCATCACCACTGCCATGCCACCTTCACCACCACCACTCTCACCACCAGGGCCTCTGAGGGTGGAGCAGGACGCGGCAGCAGCAGTAGCAGCAGCGGCGGCGGCAGGAGTGAAGGGCCCGTATGAGGCAGAGCAGGGGTGGGGGCAGCAGGAGGCGCCTTACCCCCCCTACTTCGACAGCCACTACCCCTATGAGGAATGGGATGACTATGGGTGGCGGGGCCGGGGCTGGGGGGGTCGGTGGCGCTACCCCAGGGGACCATGGCGGGGGAGGGGCTTCAGGGACCGGGGGAGGGGTTTCAGGGACAGAGGGGGGCGGGGGAGTTACCGTGGGGGGTGGGGTGGTAAGTTCCCTCTGGAGAAGGACCCTGCCAAGCCAACCACATGGTACAAGAGAGGGGAGGGTGGTGATTCAGGGTCAAGGTCACGCTCCAGGTCAAGGTCACGGCGAAGGTCAAGGTCACGGAGGTCAAGGTCAAGGAGGTCAAGGTCAAGGTCACACTCCAGGTCCAGGTCAAAGAGGTCAAGGTCCAAAAGGTCACATTCCAGGTCAAGATCAAGATCAAGGTCTAGGTCCAGGTCAAGGTCAAGATCAAGATCGAGGTCAAAGAGGTCAAGGTCAAAAAGATCGAGGTCAAAAAGGTCACACTCCAAGTCCAGGTCGCAGTCTCATTCCAAGGGGTCGCGATCTAAGTCAAGGTCAAGATCAAGGTCAAGGTCGCGCTCCAAGTCCAAGAGGTCAAGGTCAAGGTCGAAAAGGTCACGATCCAGATCAAGGTCGAAGTCGAAAAGGTCACGATCTAGGTCATCCTCCAGGAAGTCAAGGTCGCGGCGGTCAGGAAGCGGGTCGCAGTCGAGGTCACGCAGCCGGTCAAGGTCGCGTTCAAGGTCGCGTCGGTGGAGGGAAAGGTCGGTGGAGGGGAGGAGAAGGGAGAAGAGACGGGAGAGAGAGGAGGAGGAGGATGAACGGAGAAAGGAGGAGAAAATTAACTATGATGACCTTCGAGAGAGTGACCTTGAGTTGTCCAGTGACCCGGAGGAGGAGGAGAGGAGGAGGTATCAGGAGGAGTATTACGGAGAGGAGGAGGAAGAAGAGGAAGACTATATGAGCTACCACCACCACTACCCCCCACCCCACCACCACTACCCCCCGAGAGGCTACCGGGGGCGCAGGGGGTACCGGGGGCGCTGGGGCAGCTTTAGGGGTGATCGGGGTGGGTGGAGGTACCCCCCGCCTCGCCCCCCCACTCAGGACCCGTACCACCACCTCTACCTCAAGTACTTTGAGAGTGTGGCGGAGAGGGAGGGACGGAGGGGGGAGGAGGAGGAGGAGCGTAGGAAACAAGAGGGGAGGAGGAGCCTGGAGGAAGATCGGAGGAAGATCGACGGGAGGAGCCAGGAGGAGGAGAGGCGGAAGGACAAGAAGGAGGAGGAGGAGGAGGAAGGGACGAGGAGTGAGAGGAGGAGGAAGGAGGAGGAGAGAGGAGGTAGTCTGGAGGAGCCCTTTAGAGGAAGAGGAAGAGGAAGAGGAAGAGGTGACTGGCCACATGGGAGCTACGAATGCCAGAGAAAAGGCCGGGAGAGAGACAGAGATAGAGAGAGAACACCTCCTCCTCCTCCTCCACCTCCTCCACCACCACCAGCAGAAAGGAGGAGGATGGAGGCACTGGAGGAAAGGTCGCGAGAGGAGAGGCCACGGCGGGAGGAGTATGACCCCGGAGCACAGCTGAGGGAGAGAATACGACAGGACAGAGAGGAAAGCGAGGCAGCAAGACGAGAGAAAGAGAGGGAGAGAGAACGAGAGAGAGAAGCACAGCGAACCACCACTTCAATAAACCGAGGAAGAGAAAGAGAGGGAAGAGAAGGAGAAGGAGGAAGAGGAGGAGGAGGAGGAAGAGGAAGAGGAGGAGGAGGAGGAGGAGGAGGAGGAGGAAGCGCAAGAATTTTAAGCACTGTAGTTCGTGACCCCTCCAAGGAAAGACCAACACACTCCAGGCCCCCTCACACCCCCACGCCTTCCCCTCCTGCAGGTGATCCCCACTGGAGGAACCAAGGGCTGAGGGCGGACATGGAGCGCAGGGAGGTGTCCATCAAGGAGCGCCTCAGCTTTCGACGTCCTAGAGAGGCGGAGAATGGCAGGACAAGCCCCCGGGGAAGGACCAGCCCAAGGGTTCCTGTGACTGCAAGATTAACCAGAGGAAGAAGGAAAAAGGATCCTCATCTTACCCCCTCCACCTCCACTGCCCTGACACTCCCCCAGGCCAACCCCAGGGGGAGGAGGGACCACAGGGGCAGGAGGCAGTGGGAGGATAGCCGGGATAGGGATGAGGAGGAGGAGGAAGAGGAGGAGGAAACGGTGAAGAGAGGGAAGGACTCAGAAGAAAGTGAGGGAAGTGAGTCTGAGGGAGGACAGAGGAAGAAGCAGAGTCAGCCACAGGAAGGAGGCAGGAAGAGAAGAAAGAGGAGGAAGAAAAGGAGAGAGGAAAGGGAAGAGAATGCAGGAAGGCCACAGAAACATAAGAAGAAGAAGAAGAAGCAACATGGTGCTACAAGACGATAAAAGAGAGAGAGAGAATAAAGATGGAGATAGAGAGAGATAGAGGAAGGAAAACTAGTGTGAAAGAGACTAAAAGTTCCTTCTAAGTGTCACTAATTAAAAAAAAAGACAATCAGTGTAGAAAAATGAAAAAAAAAAAAAAAAAAAAGTGAAAAGAAAAAAAATGAAAGAAAAAAGGATTGAGAACTGTCCATGTAGTGATATTTAGATGTACACATTAGCGATGTCACAAGTTTCACAATGAGCGTTAGAATAGCAGATAGATAAGATACATATATATATTTTTCCGTATGCATTCAAATGTACAAATATTTTTCCCTGCTTTGCACTCGCCCACCATGTAAAACCCACCTTATTTTTTTTAAGTGTATTTGATAATCTTTAATTGATATTCTGAGCAGCAGCGTCTTGTTAGCTGCTTAACATCTGCATCTCTTTCAGGGTTCTCTTTCAGCACTCAGCTACAATGATGCTAGAGACTTAAACATACACACACACACACACACACACATGCACAGAGCAGGAGGTGGTGTGTGTGTGTGGTGGAGACTGTGCAGTGAAGAGTGACAGTGATACCCTGCTCATGTTTGTGTGTGGTGACAGTGGACAGTGCAATACGATGGTGAAATTACTGGTGACTTGATTGACACTCCACCACCACAAGGAATTAAAAAGGAAAGATGAGGATAAACATGAAAAGAAAACAACTAATAAAAGTGAGTTTCCTTAGACTGGTAGATGAAAAAATAATGAATTAACACTGGAAGGAAGCAATTGAGGAAGAAATGTTTAGTATATTTCTTTTTCTTCACAGGTTATTAGACCAATGTGTCCCCCTTCCCTTTTTTTAAGCAATTTTCAGGGTCAGTATTCATTTAGGTGTCATGAGGGCAGGCTGCAGGAAGGCCCAGTGCTCAGTGTTGGACCACCTCACCACTGCAGCAAAGTAACACAGGTGATGATGACAGGGAAGCAAAACTAAAGGAAAATGAAATGAAGTGAATACATCAGTGGAATTCTTTGTGCAGTGAAGTGACGGTGAATGTGGTGGTTGATTAAGACTCGGTGGAAGGTGATCGGAACTTTGTAGTGCTGATGAACGGCTGGAAAAGATGGATATTGTGAAGGAAATGAACATGTAAACAGAGTGGATGGATGGAAGAAGAGAGAAATTAATTGTGTTCACTTTGTTTTCAGTTCATGATTTGTGTCAAAACTGTTATTTATGACGCTCTGTTGTTGTTTATGTGTTGCTAATGTTATTGGTTTATTTATTGTAGCTTTGACTTTCTTGTAGGTTTTCATTGAACTTTTATAGATAGACAGCTGTTTGTTTGCCAGTGTAGGATCTTGTGAGTAATGAGAGACAGGGAAGCATTCAGTAGATAAAAGTAAGTGATTAGAGGAAGAGAAGAGTTGATTGTGGTGATAAGAGAAGGTAAAGGAAGATGATTAGATGTTGAGGGAATAGTGGAAGGATTGGAGGAGACTCAGATAAGAATGAACATGAAATAAAAGAATGAGATGATTGAAGTGTGAAAGATGAAGACTCAGAGATAAGGATGATTGTGAAATAAGACAGAAAATGAGAAGATTGAATTATGAAAGATAAAGATAATTGGAAAGCAGAACAGAGAAAAAAAATACATATGATTAATGGAGAAAAAGAGGAATACTAGAGGAAATCAATTGAGATAAATATGAAAGGGATTTAAAAGTATGCATATCAATCTATCCTTCAAACCAGCAATTCTAGCTTAGGTGGTGGGAAAGGGCAATCTTACAGACCACACTCCAGTTAGGCATACCACATCTAGCCACATAACCACCACAGTACAT
The DNA here is from genome assembly GCF_017591435.1 of Portunus trituberculatus. Lineage (NCBI taxonomy): Eukaryota > Metazoa > Arthropoda > Malacostraca > Decapoda > Portunidae > Portunus > Portunus trituberculatus. Next base: position 4,758,182 of record NC_059260.1, on the reverse strand, counting down.
TCTAGTTCACCACAGCCCCTTCGTAATGAGACTGTTCCCTATCCTACACATACTCCTGTTGGAAAATTAGAAGTGCAGTGAATTTTTAAGCGTTTTGAGTTGAGTGAGGCTGGGTTAGGTTAGGTAAAGTTAGGAAAGCATTGAAGTACAGTGATTTTTGGAGTGTTTGTGTCGAGTTGAGTTAGGTAAGGTAAGGTGAAGTTAGTAAAGAGATGGAGTAGTGATTTTTGGAGTATTTGCATAAAATCAAGTTAGGTTAGGTTAGGAAAGAGATGGAGCAGTGATTTTTGGAGTGTTTGTGTAGAGTTGGGTTAAGTTAGATAAAGTAAGGTTAGGAAAGAGGTGGAGTAATAGCTGGGTTAGGTAAGGCTAGGTTAGTAAAAAATTGGATTAAAGTGATATTTGGAGTGTGTGTAGAATTGAGTTAGGTTAGGTTAGGTTCATAATAGTTGCAGTGCAGTGATTTTTGGAGTGTTTGAGGTGAGTTAGGCTGAGTTAGGTTAGGTTAAGTTAGGCAAGGTTAGGTAAGGTTAGTAAAAAGATGGAGTACAGTGATTTTTGGCATGTTTGCGTAGAATTAGGCTAGATGAGGTTAGGTTAATAGAGATGGAGAGAAAGTATACAAATGAGAGATGAGAATTATTCAAGAGATGGATAGGAAAAAGGGAAGTTAATCTTATAAGAGAAAGAAGAAAAGAAAGAAGTTATTGAGAGTAGTTGTATGAAGAAGATAGAAAAATTTAATGATAAGTAAAAAGGTGAGGAGAAAAAAAGAGATAGAGGAAGTATGTATAAGGGTAAGAGAAGATCAAAGAGTAGTAGAAAGAGGAAGAAGATAAATGAGAGATGGAGAAATAGAAAGACGATGAGTAAAAAAAAAGGATAATAAAATAAGAGAAAAGAAAAAAAAGAAAGGTTAGAAATATAGAGAGAAAATGCTGTAAAGAATAAAAGATAAGGGAAAGTGATTTAAAAGTTATGTTTAGGGAAAAAGGGAAGCAAGTTAGTGAAAATAATGAAGTAGAAAAAAAAAAAAAAGACTAGCACTGGGGAAAGGAAGTGAATTATATAAAATGGATAAAGACAAAGAAGTTAGTGAAAGAAACAACATTACAATAGACCAGATAGGAAGCAAAATACTTAATGAATTTTATGTTAGACTTGGAAACGTAAAATAAAGGAGTGGTAATAGTGAATGTATGTATGTATGTATGTTGCAGGACAAACTTAGAGACATTTTTGGAGAGTATTGCAATATTTCTTAGTTATGAGGAAAGGTTTAGGATTTGAGGAGTACTTAGTGACATTAGAGGACAATTGACAAGACAAGGATAGGAGAACTCTACTGACTATAGAAATAAAGTAACTTAAACTAATAAAAAAAGCTCAGGATTTCAACTCTACTTATACCATGGAGAAGATAAAGTAGGGAGAGGAAACTCACTAATAATCTAATCAGAAAAACAAACAGAAAACTACTATTAATTGACATAAACTCAGTGAAGAGACTGGTATTTAATTAACCAAGTAATGTTACGGAAGGTGTGAGGTCCTTGTTAACCCCTTCTGTACCAGGACATGCTTTCATATTCATTCTGCTTACTATTTGGTGGTTTTATACAGCTTCAGAAACATATGTGGAATTAAAATAGTGAAGACTGTGGCTATTAATCTTCTGACCTCCATAGACCTTTCTCAATGTAAATAAAGTTGTCTAATCGTACCCAAAACATAAGGTACTGAAGGGGCTAATTAACCAGGTGATGTTAAGAAAGTTTGACATAAGTGCTTTAGTGTAGGTAGAGGAAACCCACACAATAGGTACACAGCAAAGGCTTGGGTAGGTTCAGGATGTGAGAAGGATTTAAGAGTTGTAGTTAGCTCTGATCTTGGTTTAGGAAAACAATGCATAGAGGCTAGAAATAAGGTGAATAGGATACTAGGATTCATTTTTTGGGGTGTTTGAGATAATATTAAAATAATTTTTTGGCATGTCTAAGAAAATGCATAGAGGTTAAAAAATAAGGGAAATAAGAGTACTAGGATTAATTTTTAAAAGTGTTAAAAGCAGAAGTCCTGAAGTAATATTAAAGTTATTTTTCGGTGTGTCTAAGAAAATGCAGAGGCTAAAAAATAAGGAAATAGTGTACTAGGATTTATTTGTAGGAGTCTTTAAAAGCAGAAGTCCTGAAATAATGTTAACCCCTTGAGTACCATGACGTATTTCCATATTCACTCTGCTTACTATTTGGTGATTTTATACAGCTTCAGAAACTCCTGTGGGGATTAGAATAGTGAAGACTGTGGCCATTAATCTTCTGATCTCCATAGACCCTTACTAATGTCAATAAAATGGTCTAATTGTACACAAACCTCGATAAAAATGTGTTCCAGTACTGAAGGGGTTAAATTTATATTGATGCTGGTCAGAGTGCCTCTAGATAATGGGGTACAGTTCTGATCCCCACATTATAGGAAGGATATAAGTTATTAGAATCAGTGCAAAGGACAATAAAAGGATATGACATGAGATCGAAGCAGTTACATATGCATTCCTTAGAGACAGATTAAGAGGTGACCTGATAGAAGTATTGACGTGGTACAGGAGTTATAACAAAGGGGACATGAGCAAAGTTCTTACCAGCAGCCAGAATAGAACCAGAAGTAATGGTTTCAAGCTTGGGAAATTTAGGTTTAGGAAAGAGATGGGAAGGAAATTGTTATCTAATGGAGTGGTTGATGAATGGAATGGACGCAGTAATCATGTTAGTGTGAGTCAGTAGAGAGCTTTAACCCCTTCAGTACTGGGATACATTTTTACCTTGAGTTTTGGGTTTGATTAGAGGATTACATTGACATTAGGAAGGATCTATGGAGGGCAGGAGGTTAATAGCCACAGTCTTCACTATTTTAACCCCTTCAGTACTGGGACACATTTTTACATTGAGATTTGTGTACAGTTAGACCATTTTATTGACATTATGAATGGTCTATGGAGGTCAGAAGATTAATGGCAACAGTCTTCACTATTTTAACCCTTTCAGTACTGGGACGTATTTTGAGTTTTGGGTGTTATTAGATATTAGGAAGGGTCTATGGAGGTCAGAAGATTAATAGCCACAGTCTTCACTATTTCAATCCTCACATGAGTTTCTGAAGCTGTGTAAAATCACCAAAATAGTAACCAGAAGGAATATGGAAACATGTCATGGTGCTGAAGGGGTTAAGAAGATCAGACAACATGGATGATAGGTGGAAATAGGCAGGTGTGTTCAATATAGGAGTCGTTATCAATTGCATTACCCAGGTTAGTGTAATAAAAGATAAGAAAACAAGGTAAGACAGATAGAAAGCAAGACCCAGGGCTAATAAGTTAATATCAGTTAGTAAGATTTTTTGTCCATATTTTAACATTTTACTAGTGATTTTTTTTTTTATGTAAGAGGGAAAGCTGGGCAAGGGCAACAAGAAATAGACAAGAAAAAGGCCTACTTAGTTACCAGTCCCCTTACAGGTCTGAGAGTTAGCTTAAAGAGAGGGATAAATGTCTTGAAACCTCCTTTATCTAATGTTCTCAACTATTTCTTTTCTTTATTTCATTGTTGTTATTCAGGTATACCTCACCACACAATTCAGGTGGTGGAGTTGGTATAATGAAGGATTTAACGTGTCTTTTTTATATGTAAGAGTGAAGAACTGGCCAAGGGTAACAAAAAGATTAAGAAAAAAAAAATACTTAGAAAAAAAATTACTTAGTTGCCAGTTCTCCTACAGACGAGGTGGTGTATATATTAGGTGATGGTGACAGTGTACATATGGATAGGTTAAGTTACGGTGGTGCTGGTGGTGTACAAATCATCTTTCTTAGGGATTTGAGTAGAGAAGTGTAAGAATGTGTTGAGGCTAATAATCTGGCACATTACTCTCTTGTTTTCAGTTACAAAAGAGCATGCAGGAAGAATGTAACCAAGTGTAAAGGAGTTGTTATGATGTTCTCGCATGAAAGTGGCTTTTTGAAGTGACATATAAGTGGCTTGGACTAAAAAAACAAAACAGTGGCACGAAAAGACAGGGAACTGAAATTTGAATCTGGCGCTATGTTAAAACAACATTCGAGTGACAAATTATCGTAACCCAGGGAAAGGAAACTGTGGCATGTAAGTTGATTGATTATGGATTTAATGATTTTTTTTTTCCACAGGCTTTGCTAGTAGTGTGAAAAGAAAAGCCAAGTTTGTGTGGTAATATTTCCTATATTTGTATTCCGGTGGAGATAAAATAAAGTGTCTGGATCCTCTAGATTAAGTTAAATTGGTATCGTGTATTTCCATTTTGCCTAAAGAGTTTATAAGAGAGAGAGAGAGAGAGAGAGAGAAGAAGTTACGCTCGTATGAAGTTTATCTATGCAGTGAATTTGGTTTATAATGGACGAATAGTGATATAATAAAGATGATCGCCTAGTATTGTTTTCAAAGTAATTAGGATGATAATACGAATTGAGTATCCACGGGTGAAAAGGAGAACGAAACTTAATTAAAGAACAACAGGTAAAAAATGATGAACTTGTAACATTCCATATCCTGAAACACAATACACCCTACTAAATATTAAAAAAGCTGTAGTTAGTTGCTGAGAATTTAATAAAGAGCGTTTCATTGGCCACATTGACAAGATTAACCCTTCAATACTGTGACACATTTTAACCTCTAGATTTATGCACGATTAGATAATTTTATTAACATTAGGAAGGCTCTATGGAGGTCAGAAGATTAATGGCCACAGTCTTCACTATTTTAATCCCAACATGAGTTTCTGAAGCTGTATAAAATCACCAAATAGTAAGCAGAATGAATACGGAAACATGTAATGCTACTGAAGAGGTTAGCAACATTTCTAAATTACTAAAATGCTAAACACACACAAAAACCCAGCCAACAAAAATAAATAAATAAATAAAAAGAAATATTATAGGCTCGTGGTCAGCAAGTTCCGCGCGTTGAGCTGGTGCATGGCGGACGTGACCTTGAAAATTAGTGTTTTATCTGATATTCCTCTACTGTGCCCTCCTGCTGTGTCCTGCTGGCTAGGAGGAGTAGTGGCGAGGCTGCTGCGTGCCTGGGAACCGCTGTGGGAGGTGAGTGATGCTGTGTTAAACTGAGAAGCATAGAGGAAAGAGATGACAAGTTGCGTGGTGTGATTTTGTCTATTTTTAAGCGTGTTTTCACCCGAGGGAGTGTCTGAGGTGGTGTGGCAGTGTACGTGTGCTTGCGTGTGGATCTGGAGATGTGCGTGTGTGCTTCTGTGAGTGTGTGTGTGCGTGGTTTTGTTTACAGTGGTGTGCACGTGGTCAGCTGTTAGCCATCACCGCCACCGTGGTCCGTCGCCTCTTCCTCCTGACCTCCTCCTAGCCTCCTTTTTTTTTTTTTTTTATTATTTCTTCTTCTTCTTCTTCTTCTTCTTCTTCTTGCTCATCTTCTTATTCGTCTTCCTTTTTTTTTCCTCCTCCTCCTCCTCCTCCTCCTTCTTCTTCTTCTTCTTCTTCTTCTTCTTCTTCTTCTTCTTCCTCTTGCTCATCTTCTTTTTCGTCTTCCTTTTCTCTTTTTCTTTTCTTCTTCTTCTTCTTCTTCTTCTTCTTCTTCTTCTTCTTCTTCTTCTTCTTCCAGAGTACCATTGAAATAACTATAACTATAGCCCACTAGATTTAAATGTATTTCTGAACACTTATTTGTATTTCTATTCGTGATCTACGTAGTGAAAGGATTAGCAATGAAATTCGTTAACTGACCTAACCCAACCCAACCCAACCCAACCTAACCTAACCCAACCCAACCCAACCTAATCTAATTGAATCTATTCCAACCCAATCCACCCCACCCCACCCCACCCCACCCCAACCCAACTCACCCTACCCTACCCTACCTTCAATTATTAGCTTAGATATTAGGGTGAAAATACTGACATACCTACATTTATTAACTTAGGGTGAAAATACTTGACTTTCACCCCACAATTAACAAGGTGCTTAGGGTGAAGAGAAGAGATATAAGAGAGAAGGGAAAGGAAGAGAAAGATGATAAGAATAATGGGAAGAAAATAATGGAAATGAAGTAGAAAGGAGGAATAAAAGAGCAAAAAAATAAGTAGAAGAGAAGAATAAAAGAGGGAAAGAAAGAAGAAGATAAAGAAGGGAAAAAGATAAGAATAGATTAGATAAAGCCTTTGGTCCTCCAGCACACCCCATTTTCTATAAAGACCCATTATTCTTTAAAGACCAGAAGGAAATAGGGAAAGGAAGAGAAAGATAATGATGACAAGAGGAAGAAAAGGTTTAAGGAAGAAAAGAGAAAGAAAATAGATAAAAACAACAAAAAAAGGGAAAAAATGAGAAAAAAAGGAAAGGGGTAAGAAAAAGGAAAAAAAAGGAAGAGAAGATAAAGAAGGGAAGAAGATAAAAGGAAGCACGCCCTCATTTTCTTTAACGACCTATTATTATCTAAACAAGGGAATAATAAAGTGGACCAAAGGAAGGGAAAGGAAGAGAAAGAGAATGATAACAACAATAGGAAGAAAAAAGTTTTAGGGAAGAGAAAGGAAAGAAAATAAATAAAACCGGGAAAAAATGAATAGAAAAGAGGAAAAAAAAAGAAAATGGGGAAAGAAAAAGAAAAAAAGATAAAGGGGGAAAAGATAGAGGAAGATTAGATAACGGAGAAAAAACCTGGAAAAAAAGTAGAAGAGAGAAAAAAAGAAAAGGGGGAAGAAAGGAAAAGAAGAGAAGATAAAGGAGGGAAAAAAAGATAAAGGAAGATTGACTCCTTCATTATTATACCACATTTATTTATTTATTTATTTATTTTTATTCTGTTTACTCTTTGTTGATTTTATACAGCCTCAAAAACTCATGAGGGGGATTGAAATAGTGAAGACTCTGACCATTGATGTTCTGACCTCCATAAACCCTTCCTAATGTCAATAAAATAGTCTAATCGCACACAAAACTCAATAAAGGTAGTGAAGACTGTGGCCATTAATCTTCTGACCTCCATAAACCCTTCCTAATGTCAATGAAATAGTCTAATGGTACAGAAAACTCAATTAAGGTAGTGAAGACTGTGGCCATTAATCTTCTGACGTCCATAGACCCTTCCTAATGTCAATGAAATAGTCTAATCGCACACAAAACTCAATTAAGGTAGTGAAGACTGTGGCCATTAATCTTCTGACGTCCATAGACCCTTCCTAGTATCAATAAAATAGTCTAATCGTACACAAAACTCATGGTAAAAATGTGTCCCACTACTGAAAGAGTTAAATAAAATCCTTGGGTCCACCAGCACATCCACATTTTCTATAAAGACCCATTATTCTCAAAACTCAAGAATAACAAAGTGTACCATTAAAAGCTCCACGTCCTCCAGCTTAGCCACGTTTTCTATGAGCGGGGTCGTCGTGAGGGGATGTAGCTCAGATGGTAGAGCGCTCGCTTAGCATGTGAGAGGTACGGGGATCGATACCCCGCATCTCCAGAACTATTTTTATTTCCTTATTGCTGGGAAAATGTTATTGTTGTTATCATTATTACTAGTACTACTACTACTACTACTACTACTACTACTACTATTATTATTATTATTATTATTATTATTATTATTATTATTATTATTATTGTTGTTGTTTATTTTTATTTTTATTATTATTATTATTATTATTATTATTATTATTATTATTATTATTATTATTATTATTATTATTTTATTATTATTATTATTATTATTATTATTATTATTATTATTATTATTATTATTATTATTATTATTATTATTATTATTATTATTATTATTATTATTATTATTATTATTATTATTATTATTATTATTATTATTATTATTATTATTATTATTATTATTTATTATTATTATTATTATTATTATTATTATTATTATTATTTATTATTATTATTATTATTATTATTATTATTATTATTATTATTATTATTATTATTATTATTATTATTATTATTATTATTATTATTATTATTATTATTATTATTATTATTATTATTATTATTATTATTATTATTATTATTATTATTATTATTATTATTATTATTATTATTATTATTATTATTATTATTATTATTACCAGTGGTGTGTTTATTGGGTGGTGGAGTAATGGTGGTGTGAAGAAAATGGTTTGTGTTTTGTCTTAAGTTTTCATTTAAGAGAAAGGAAAGTTTCAAAACGTTTTTTTGATTTTATTTTATTAATTTTCATCCCTTATCAAGACTTTACCTCTCTTTTGCTTTATGTCTGCATTTAAGACCAAAGGAAATTTCAAGACATTTATGTATTCTTTTTTTTTGTTTATTTTATCCCTTATCGAGAAATTTATCCTTTTTTTATTCTTTTTAATCTTTTTATCCATTTTTTTATCCATTTATCCTTATTATACCATTCTTTTTTATCTTTATCCATTTTTATCCCTTTTTATCCCTTTTTATCCCTCTTTATCTCTTTTTATCCATTTTTATCCCTCTTTATCTCTTTTTATCCCCTTATTATCCATTTTATCTCTTTTTATCCCTTTTATCCATTTTATCTCTTTTATCCCTCTTTATCTCTTTTTATCCCTTTTATCTCTTTTTATCCTTTTTATCTCTTTTATCCTTTTTATTCCTATTTATCTCTTTTTATCTCTTTATCTCTTTTTATCCCTTTTACCCTTCTTATCCTTTTTTATCTCTTTACCCTTTTTATCCTTTTATCTCTTTTTATCCCTTTTATCTCTTTTTATCCCTTTTTTATCTCTTTTTATCCCTTTTTATCTCTTTTTATCCCTTTTTATCTCTTTTATCCCTTTTTATCTTTTATCCTTTTATCCCTTTTTATCTCTTTTATCTCTTTTATCCTTTTTATCTCTTTTATCTCTTTTATCCCTTTTTTTATCTCTATTTAAGACATGGACAACTTTTTATCCTTTATTTTATCTTTTTTTTATCTTTTATGGCTTTTTATCCCTTTTTTCATCTTTTTTAAATCCTTTTTTATCCATTTTTTTTATCCTTTCCTTTTTTTTTAATCGCATTCTTTTATTCCCCTTTTATCCCTTTTTATATCTTTTATCCCTTTTTTTATCTCTCTTTATCCCTTTTTATCTCTCTTCATCCCTTTTTTATCCATTCTTTATCCTTTTTTTATTCATTTTTTTATCCATTTTATCTCTTCAAGACTTTTTTTATCCCTTATTTAATTTTTTATCCTTTTTATTCCTTTTTATTCCTTTTTAACGGTTTGTATTCGTTTTTTCCTTTTTTTTATCCATTTTTATCCTTTTTTTTATCCATTTTTATCCTTTTTTTATCCATTTTCCTTTATTTTTTTATCCATTTTCCTTTTTTTTATCCATTTTATCCTTTTTTTTTTTATCCATTTTCCTTTTTTTTATCCATTTTTATCCTTTTTTTATCCATTTTTATCCATTTTTTATCCATTTTTATCTTTTTATCCTGTTTTGTTATCGTTTTTCTTTTTTTTATCCATTTTTTATTCCTTTTCTAGACATTTACCCTTTTTTTAACCCTTCTTTTCCTTTTTTTTATTCTCTTTTATCTTTTTTCCCAGTTTTATCCGTTGTTGTTATTTATCCGCTTTATTTTGTTTATCTTTAATATTCCCTTTATTCCATTTTTTAATCCCTGTTTATCCTTTTATATCCCTTTCATCCTTTTCCAAAACATTTATTTATTTATTTATTTATTTTATTTATTTTTTTTAGGGAGCGACTAGATCTCTCGGACCTGCAAGGGGACTGGCAACTAAGTGGGTCTTTTTTTTTTTTTTTTTTTTTTTTTGTTTTGGTTTTCTGTTTCTCCTTGACTAGTTTTTCTGTTTTACGTGAAAAAAATAGCTGTTTTGATATTTTTTTTCTTTTTTTCATTGTTCCCGTTTTAAAATGCGCACTCATTATTATTATTATTATTATTATTATTATTATTATTATTATTATTATTATTATTATTGAGTGGTACATACTGCAAATAACCAGGTAAGCTGTTAATTGTCAAGTAAAAGTCACGCATTTTTCATCAAAGTCACGCATTTTTCATTAAAGTCACGCATTTTTCATCAGTCACGCATTTTTCATCAGTCACGCATTTTTCATCAAAGTCACGCATTTTTCATCAAAGTCACGCATTTTTCATTAAAGTCACGCATTTTTCATCAGTCACGCATTTTTCATCAGTCACGCATTTTTCATCAAAGTCACGCATTTTTCATCAAAGTCACGCATTTTCATTCGTCACGCATTTTTCATCAAAGTCACGCATTTTTCATCAAAGTCACGCATTTTTCATCAAAGTCACGCATTTTTCATCAAAGTCACGCATTTTTCATTAAAGTCACGCATTTTTCATCAAAGTCACGCATTTTTCATTAAAGTCACGCATTTTTCATCAAAGTCACGCATTTTTCATTAAAGTCACGCATTTTTCATCAAAGTCACGCACGGAAGGATAGAATTAAAGTCAGGTCATATATTTTTTTTTCAATTTATTTATTTATTTTATTATTCAAGTGTTTAGAATTTTGTGTTATTGTTGTTATTGTTGTTAGTGAGTGGTGTGTGCTGCAAATTGTAAAGATGTCTTGTTTTATTTGTGTGTGTTTTGGAAAGTACTGTTCTCATTTCCCTGTTTTAAATCTCTGTTAGACATATTTCCCTGTTTTAAATCTCTGTTAGACATATTTCCCTGTTTTAAATCTCTGTTAGACATATTTCCCTGTTTTAAATCTCTGTTAGGCATATTTCCCTGTTTTAAATCTGTTAGACATATTTCCCTGTTTTAAATCTGTTAGACATATTTCCCTGTTTTAAATCTCTGTTAGACATATTTCCTGTTTTAAATCTCTGTTAGACATATTTCCTGTTTTAAATCTCCATTATGTTCATTCACGTGTTTTATTTATTTATTTATTTGTTCTGCGCACTTATTTCAAAAGTTTATTGTTCCATCCTTCTGCCAGTGAGCGAGAAAAGAAAAGAAGAAAAAGTAATGAAAGTAGAAGAAGAGAGAAGTAATAATGGTGAATAGAAAAGGAAGAGGAAGGTAGGGAAGAAGAATAAAGTTAGTTAGGGTAGGAGAAGGGAAAGAAGAAGGGGAATAAGAAGAAAAAGGAAGGAGAAGAAGAAGGAAAAGATAATGAGATGAAAGAAAGAAAATGGGAGAAAAGAAAAAAATAGAGTAAGAAAAAGAAAAAAGTAAGCAGGAATTAAGAAAAAGATGAAGAAGAATAGGAAGAAAGAAAAAAAGAAGAAAATCGGAAAAAAACGAAAGATTAGAATAAGAAATGAGAGAAAAGTAAACAGGAATAGAAGAAACAGGAAAAAAAAAGAATAGGAAGAAGGACAAAGATAGAGGAGAATTAATAAGAACATGAATAAAAAGAAGAAAAATCGGAAAAAAAGAACAATAAATAAAAACAAACAGAAAAGAGAGAAAAGTAAACAGAAATATAAGAAAGAAGATGATAAACAAGAAGAATGAAAAAAAAAATGAAAGAAAAGAACAAGAACAAGAAGGAAAATAAATAAACAGGGAGGAAGTGAACGAAGAGTGTGTAGCAAAAATAAAGAAGAAAAAATGAAAGGAAGAAAGAGGGAGATGAGAAGGAGAAGAGGCATAAATGAGAAAAAAAAACGAAGAAGGGGAAGAATGAAATGAAGATAAAAAGAAAGACAAAAGGAAAAAAAAAAAATGGAAAGAAATGAGAAAAAAGTGAAGGAAAATGGGAAA
>NC_059260.1:4721388-4728888 GCF_017591435.1 Portunus trituberculatus | reverse complement strand
AGAGGGTGAGAGTGAGTGGGGGAGAAAGAGTGAGAGCGAGAGAGTTTGAGGAATAGAAGGGTTTTTAAGGGAGAGAGTGAGAGAGTGTGTGTGTGAGAGAGAGAGAGAGAAGAGAGAAGAGATTAGAATAAAGAGAGAGAGAGAGAGAGAGAGAGAAAGGAAGAGAAAAGAATATACTGTACTAGAGAGGGAAATAAAACAAGGACAAATAGAAGAAAAAAAAGAAAAGGCAAAAAAAAAAGAGAGAAAGGGAGAGAAAGAACAAACAAGAGACAAGAAAAAAATGAAAAAAAAGAAAGAAAATAAATTAAAAACACTACAAATAATTAAAATAGTGTAATAGTGAAAAAAAATTAGCATAACCTCTTGATTACAGGTGAGGGGAAGTGAGGGGAGGTGAGGGGAGATGAGGGGAGGGGAGGGGAGAGAGGTGTTGAGGTGCAGTGTAGGTGTTACTAATGAGGTGTTGGCAGGAAAGGGTGGAGGCTGCAGAGTTTAGGGTGTGTAGAGTTATGGAGATGAGGAGGAGGAGGAGGAGGAGGAGGAGGAGGAGGAGGAGGAGGAGGAGGAGGAGGAGGAGGAGGAGGTGGAGATGATTTTTAGGGCATGTGTAGGTGGGAGAAATGCTACCTTTAGCACGAGAAGGAGGAGGAGGAGGAGGAGGAGGAGGAAAAAGAAGAGGAGAAAAGTGAGGCAAAGGAGGAGGGGGAGGAGGAGGAGGAAGAGGAGAAAGGTGAGGCAAAGGAAGACGAGGAGGAGGAAGGAAGAGGAGGAAAGTGAGACAAAGGAAGAGGAGGAGGAGAGATGAAGGAAGAGGAGAAAAAAGGAGAGGCGAAGAAGGAGGAGGAGAGATGAAGAGGAGAAAAGCTGAGGCTGAGGAGAAGAGATGAAAGAAGAAGAAAAAAGGAGAGACGAAGATGGAGGAGAAAGAGGAGAGAAGAAGTAAGAGGAGAAAAGAGAATTGAAGAAGGAGAAGGAGGAAGAGAAAAAAAAACGCAAAATAGAAAAAAAATAAAAGAGAGATGAAGAGGAAAAAGAGGAGGAGGAAAGTGGAAGTGGAGAAAAATGAAGATGTAGAGGAGGAGGAAGAGGAAGAAAGGAGATGGAAGAGGAGATGTGAATGAGGAGAAGAGGTGGAGGAAGAGGAAGTGGAGGAAAGGAAAGATATGCATGAAGAGGAGGAGGAGGAGGAGGAGGAGGAGGAGGAGGAGGAGGAGGAGGAGGAGGAGAAAGGGGAGATAAATGAGTGAGTGTGGGAGGAAAGGTTATTGTCCGATTTGCAATTTAGGAGGAAGAAAAGGAGGAGGAAGGAAGGAAGGAAGGAAGGAAGGAAGGAAGGAAGAAAGAAAAGAAGGAAGGAAGGAAGGAAGGAAGGAAGGAAGAAGGAAAAAAAGGAAGGAACGAAGAAAGGAAGGAAGGAAGGAAGGAAGGAAGGAAGGAAAGAAGGAAAGAAGGAAGGAAGGAAGGAAGAAAGAAAGAAAGGAAGGAAGGAAGGAAGGAAGGAAGAAAGGAAGGGAAGAAGGATGAGGAGAAAAAAAAAACTTGAAAAATAGATGATTTATTGTTACTTGAGAGAGAGAGAGAGAGAGAGAGAGAGAGAGAGAGAGAGAGAGAAAATGATTACCTATTCTTACCCATTCTTCTGGCCTTGGGGGGGTAGATGGGGGGTGGGTGTCCGTTGTCATCATCGTCATCATCATGTTAGTCTGTCTGTCTGTCTGTCTGTCTCGTCGATTCTGTCCTAAAAAAGACTAAGGATGGTCGCATCTCTCTCTCTCTCTCTCTCTCTCTCTCTCTCTCTCTCTCTCTCTCTCTCTCTCTCTCTCTCTCTCTCTCTCTCTCTCTCTCTACTACTACTACTACTACTACTACTACTACTACTACTACTACTACTACTACTACTACTACTACTACCACCACCACCACCACCACCACCACCACCACCACCACCACCACCACCACCCTGACATTAGCCTAAGTAGAAAGCACGCATATAAAAAAAACAAGTCCCTTTCTTCTTTTTTTTTTTCTCTCACACCTTCCCTTTCACCTGTTTGAAGGGACGCCATTACCTTGTCACCCTCGCCACCTGTCCCCGCCTCTGTTATGGTCCAGTCAGCGCCATCTACCCCTGGAATCCCCACCACTCTCACACCTTTCTTATTTTACTCCAGTTTCTCTTCCTGTCTACTTTGCACTGTGTTTTCAAGGGGTTTTAAAAGTTAGGTTGGTTTTTAAAGGTGTTTTTTTTACGGTTCTAGTGTGAGATTAATGTGTTTTTTGAGTTTTTAATGGTTGTGTGGTTTAAAGAGCGTGGGTTTTAGAAATGGTAGTTTGAGAGGGAAGGGTGCTGTGAATGTGGTTCTCTCTCTCTCTCTCTCTCTCTCTCTCTCTCTCTCTCTCTCTCTCTCTCTCTCTCTCTCGTCTTTTTTTCTTATATTTTTTTTCTTTTGTTCCTCCTTCTCTTCTTTCTCTTCTTCTTCCTCTTTCTCTTCTTCATCCTCCTCCTCTTCCTTGTTCTCCTATTCTTCCATTCCCATTCCTGTAGTCTTCCTTCTTCTCTTCCTACAGATAGTAACACCTCCTCCTCCTCCTCCTCCTCCTCCTCCTCCTCCTCCTCCTCCTCCTCCTCCTCCTCCTCCTCGATAGTGGTCACTCAATATATCTATCTTCTATGTCTGTCTTCTTTTCTCTCCGCTTGTCTGTCTGTGTGTCTGTGTGTCTGTCTGTGTGTCTGTGTATGGGGTGGATGCAACCTTTGTATGGTGTATAGTGAATGTACATAATTGAATAGGCCTAATTAGGGAAGCTTATTCACGCTTGTCAGTCCTCCTCCTCCTCCTCCTCCTCCTCCTCTTCTCGTCTTCACTCTCACTCAAGGTCGCGTCTCATTTCATCCTCCTTTTTTCTCTCTTTAATTTTCTCACTTTCTTTCTTTTAGTCTTTATTTTCTCTGTGTGTTTCTTCCTTCCTTCCTTCCTTCCTTCCTTCCTTCCTTCCTTCCTTCCTTCCTTCCTTCCTTCCTTCCTACATACAAAGATTTTCTCCCTCCTCCTCCTCCTGCTCCTCCTCCTCAACACAATTTACTACTACTACTACTACTACTACTACTACTACTACTACTACTACTACTACTACTACTACTACTACTACTACTACTACTACTTAAATCCCCTACATATGTAATCTAAACCTCCTGTCCTGTTTGTAATCCTGCAATGTAATCAGGTGTAGGTAATTATCTCACCTGAACCCGGTAACAATAGGGCCCCCGTTGATTACTGTTGAATTAGAGGGGAGCTCGAAGTCGGAGGGAGAAGAGTCACCTGCAACCACACACAGCAACGCCGCCGCCACCGCCACCGCCAGGCCTGAGAGGGGAGAAGGGAGGGGAAAAGAGGGGAAGAGGGGAAATGTGGTTAGGTTTTTTTTTTCCCTTTTTTTTTTGGGTGTGTAATATTTTGCTGTTTCTATTTTTTTTATTTTTTATGTGAATTGTTTTTGTTCATAAGTTAGGTTAGGTAAGGTTAGGTTAGGTTAGGTCAGGTCAGGTGAGGATAGGTAAAGGAAAGGTGACGTGAGGTTAAAAAAATAAGGTCAGGTAGGTTACTCAGGCAGTGTGGAAGAAGGGGAGAACACTTGTCATTGTAGAGGTGAGTGAAGGGAAGGATGGGAAATTATGAAGGGGTGACTCAGATTATATTAAGTTAGGTTAAGTTATTTTATGCAGTTATGTTATGCTATGTCAAATATCGTCAAATATGCTACGTTACGCTGTGTTATATTGTGTTATGTTACGTTAGGAAGGTATTGAAGAAAAGAAGACCTGTTATTGTTGAGCGTGGGGGTGGTGAGGGGAAGGAGGGGGGGACGGTGAAGGGGGTAAGGGAGGCGGGATCATTGGGGAGATAGAAGGAGGAAAGGGGGTGTGATGGGGGTGATGAGGTGAGAGGACAAGCACGGGGTGAAGGACATGGTATATAGGAAGAAGTGGAGGAGTGGGAGCAAGAGGAGGAGGAGGAGGAGGAGGAGGAGGAGGAGGAGGAGGAGGAGGAGGAGGAGGAGGAGGAGGAGGAGGAGGAGGAAGGAGGAGGAGGAGGAAGGGGTTTGGGGGGGAGGAGGAGGAGGAGGAGGAAGGGGAGTTTGGGGGTAGGAGGGAGGAGGAGGAGGAGGAAGGGGAGTTTGAGGGTAGGAGGGGAGGAGGAGGAGGAGGAAGGGAGAGTTTGGGGGTAAGGAGGAGAAGGGAAAATACGCTTAAAGAATCTATAAAAATAATAACAATGGGAAATTTTCGAGAGAGAGAGAGAGAGAGAGAGAGAGAGAGAGAGAGAGAGAGAGAGAGAGAATATCCCATAAAAAGAAGAATCTCACACACACACACACACACACACACACACACACACACACACACACACACACACACACACACACACACATATGCGCGCGCTCGCGCATACACGCACGCACAGGTGGGGATCTCCCGTTTTCTTTGCGACGCCCTTGACAATCTCACCTGCCCTGCACTCACCTTTAATTACCTCTCTCTCTCTCTCTCTCTCTCTCTCTCTCTCTCTCTGAAATTTCATCCATCTCTCCTCTTCCTCCTCTTCTTTTGTCGTTTTGTTATATCATTCTCTCTCTCTCTCTCTCTCTCTCTCTCTCTCTCTCTCTCTCTCTCTCTCTCTCTCTCTCTCTCTCTCTCTCTCGGACATGTGAGTTTTGCATTATCCTCCTCCTCCTCCTCCTCCTCCTCCTCCTCCTCCTCCTCCTCCTCCTCCTCCTCCTCCTCCTGCCGAAGGTCATATACCTTCAACGTGACTTCTTCCTCCCACTCACTATGACCTGACCTGACCTCCTCGTCCTCCTCCTCCTCCTCCTCCTCCTCCTCCTCCTCCTCCTCCTCCTCCTCCTCCTCCTCCTCCTCCTTGACCTCTTCCCTTTCCTTCTTGTTTTGCGTGTTTTATCTCTCCTCTTTTTTCTCTCCATCCTTCTTCTCTTCCTTCTTTTATTGTTTTGTCCCGTTTATTATTTTCTTCTTTTTCATTTCCTTCTTTCATATATTTTATGTGTAATTTTTTCTCGTATCTTCTTCCTCTTATCTTTTTTTTTTTTTTCTTCTTCTTCTTCTTCTTCTTCTTCTTCTTCTTCTTCTTCTTTTGTTGTATTTCTGCTTCAAATGTTTTCCTTGTTTCTTTTCTCTTTTCTTATATTCTCTTCTTTTCCCTTCTTTTCAATTCTCTCTTCTCTCCTTGTTCCTTCTCATCGTTTTCTTCTCTTCTCTTAATTCTTCTTCTCTTTCTTTTGTCCTCTTCTCTTGTAATTCCCTTTGTCTCTCTTCTCCTTTCTTCTCTTCTTTTTATTTTATTTTCCTTTCTCTTCTCTTCTCTTCTCTTCTCTTCTCTTCTCTTCTCTTTCCTTCCCTTCTCTTTCCGTCTCTTTTCTCTTTTCTCTTCCTTTTATCGTTCATTATCTATTCGCCTTGCTTGCATTGTAGATCAAGGGCAGTATATCATTTTTTTGCCCCTCCTCCTCCTCCTCCTCCTCCTCCTCCTCCTCCTCCTCCTCCTCCTCCTCCTCCTCCTCCTCTTGTCTGGGAAATTTCTTTTTTCTTTTTTTTTCTTTATATTTTCATTTTTTTTATAACGTTTGGAATTTTTTTAGTGTTGTATCATTGTTTTATTATTATTATTATTATTATTATTATTATTATTATTATTATTATTGTTATTTTTGTACCTGTTGAGTTTACCTGTTCATTCTCACGTCTTACCTTAAATTATTAGCTTGATCCTCCCTCCTCCTCCTCCTCCTCCTCCTCCTCCTCCTCCTCCTCCTCCTCCTCCTCCTCCTCCTCCTCCTCCTCCTCCTCCTCCTCCTCATTTCAGGTGCCCTTTTATTCTCCCACGCATTCTTATTTTTTCTTCATCTCACCTGTTGTTGTTGTTGTTATTATTATTATTATTATTATTATTATTATTATTATTATTATTATTATTATTATTATGTTACATATTATCTTTAAATTATTTGTGTTTTACGGTGTGTAAGACTGCTTAGGTAAATAGATAGATAGATAGATAGATAGATAGACAGACAAACAGAAATAGATTGATAGATAGATAGATGAATAGATAGAGATAAATAAATAAATAGATAGAACAACAAACAGATAGATAGATAAATAGACAGACAGACAGACAGACAGACAAGTGAATGCATTAGGTATATCAAACAGCACAGTGTCTTAATGGTGGCTTGTTTGGTGACTGTATAAATGGTTCCAGTGGGCAGGTGTGTGAG
Source organism: Portunus trituberculatus (assembly GCF_017591435.1). Taxonomy (NCBI): domain Eukaryota; kingdom Metazoa; phylum Arthropoda; class Malacostraca; order Decapoda; family Portunidae; genus Portunus; species Portunus trituberculatus. The sequence goes on along the minus strand of NC_059260.1, from coordinate 4,722,588 downwards.
GGTCGAGGCTCACCTGAGAGAGAGAGAGAGAGAGAGAGAGAGAGAGAGAGAGAGAGAGAGAGAGAGAGAGAGAGAGAGAGAGAGAGAGAGAGAGAGAGAACAAGCCAAGGTGAAATACATGCAGGCGCACACTGATGTTTCTAACCCCTTCAGTACAGGGACGCATTTTGTACCATGAGTTTTGGGTGTGATTAGACGATTAGGAGGAGGAGGAGGAGGAGGAGGAGGAGGAGGAGGAGGAGGAGGAGGTAAAGATAGAAGAGAAGATAGCAGAAAGGAGGTTAGACGAGAAAAAAAAAGAAAAATGCACTAGAAAAGAGTTAGAAGAAGAAGAAGAAGAAGAAGAAGAAGAGTAAGAAGGAATAATGAATAAACTTGAAGAAGAGAAGATTGTAGGTGAAAGGAAAAAAAATAGGTAGAGGAGGACAGGAAGAGGAGGGGAAAAAGAAGACAAATAACCAAGAGGAAGAGGAAAATAGAAGTAGAAAAAAGAAATAAAGGAAGAAAATGAAGGAAAATGAAGAAAAAATAGGAAAAATAATTAATGAAGGATACGAAAGAGAGAGAGAGAGAAAAAAAAAAGATTAATGGCCAAACTCTTCACTATTTTAATCTGAAGCTGTAAAAAATCACCAAATAGTCACCAGAATGAATATGGAAATGCGTCATGTTACTGAAGGGGTTAATAGGAATTGATATGTGGGTTGATAAGATGAAATAGTTACAAGAAGGAAGGGAAAGTCAAGTTGATAGGTAAATATTGTTGTAGATGTATAGAAAGGTAAATGGAGAAACTATACAAGACAGAGAGAGACAGATAGATAGTAGATAATGAAATAGATAGAGCAGTAAAGTAGAAATAACAATAAAAAGGAAGGGAAGTTTAGTTAGATAGATAAATAAATAAATAAATGTTACAGATATATAGATAGATAAATAAACTATACACGACAGACAGACAGACGGACAGAATAATTGAAAAATGAAATAGATAAATCAATAAACAAAATTAAAGACAAAAACGAAATTAAACCTGCGATGGATTGTTTTGAAGTTTGAAAGATAAATTGATAGATAAATAAATAGACACACTGATAGACTAATGAACGTAAAATAGACATACATACATACATACAGACAGACAGACAGACAGACAGATAGGTGGAAAAGATAAGTAGATAAAACATTAGTAGAGTGAAA
>NC_059260.1:4688888-4696388 GCF_017591435.1 Portunus trituberculatus | reverse complement strand
AGATAATGAACTGAATTCCAAAGAGTGTTTTCATGTTAGCGTTGTAGAAATCGAACACCATTGAAAACCCACATAGCTTCATCACTTCTATTTTCAAAGGCCAGACATGATTATCCGAATTCTCAAAAGTGTTTCTTCGGTTCGTAATGTAGAAGTGACGGTAATCTGTCACTAGCACCGTAAAAACACTATTAAAAACCTGTATAACTTCATCATTACTATTTTTAAAGGCTAAATAGATGATTAACCGTATTCTCAACAGTGTTTCCTCTATTAGTAATGTAGAAATGTTTATTTGTCACTCGTACCGTAAAAACACCATTAAAGACCCATTACTATTACTTTCAAAGACCAAGTAGGTGATTAGCCAAATTCCAAAGAGTGTTTTTCCTGTTAGCATTGTAGAAATCAAGTTAATTTGTCACCAGCACCATAAAAACACCATTGAAAACCCGTACAACTTCACCACTTCTATTTTCAAAGGCCAGGGATGATTAGCCGAATTCTCAAAAGTGTTTCGTCTTATAATAATGTAAAAATCACCTTAGTCTGTCACTCTCACCGTAAAAACCACCATTAAAGATCCTTATAACTTAACTACTATTTTCAAAGAGTATAGATGATTAGCCGAATTCTTAAAAGTGTTTCTCTTGTTTGTAATACAGAAATCACGTTAATCTGTTAATAGCACCGTCAAGATACCATTAAAAATCCATGTAACATCCATTATTACTACTTTCAATGACTAAATAGATAGGTAGCCAAATTCTTGAGTGTTTCTCCTGTTAGCATTGTAGAAATCACGTTAATCTGTCACTAACACCGTAAAAACATTGTTAAAAACCCTTATAACTTAATTACTTCTATTTTCAAAGACTAGATAGATAGTTAACCAAATTCTCGAAAATGTTTATCTTGTTGGCATTGTAAAAATCACGTTAATCCAGGGGTTCTCAATCTTTTTATCCTTAAGAACCCCCTGAGTTATAAGACCATCTACCCGAACCCCCAGAAGGATTTTATTAGATCAGCCATCTAAGTACCCCTGGAAATCTTATGAACTCCCTGGGATTTCGCGCTGTCAGGATGGTTACTGTCCATGAGCAGATATCATTAGGTCTCTATGACGCTGAAGAAGTCTATGTAGAACGGTTTGGTTGGCAATAGACAATCTCATTATCAGATTTTGATTTCTAAGTTATGAAAATAAACTCATTTACGGGGCTTCATATGTTCATGGTGTCTTGTAGTCTACTTGTTAACCTTGAAGGAAAGAAAATATCATACTAACTTTGAGTTATCAATTGAGGAAGAAGTAATTTTGTCCCAGGAATAGAGCTAGATGGTATATAAAAACACACAATGCATAGTTATAACCTAACTCTACTATTATAGCGTTTTTGTCGTAGATACATGTTTGAAAATACTTAACCTATCTTGATATCTCCTTATGTGACAGAAGAATATCCAGAAATATACAATATGCAGTTGACCATCTTTTCTGTGAAATATTACGATATCTGTTGAATCTGGCAACTTCAACGGGAGTTTGGGTCCTCTCCTAGTGTTTCCTTATATTTGAAACATTGATATTTACACGTCATTGTGATCAGGAAATAAATAAACTAAGTTTGCTTTTTCTAAGAGCATGAAATAGAAAAATTATGTCTACAGGTGGCAGTTTATGTATAAGACAAGCAAACCTGTGTGCACTCATCCACTCTATCCAGAAGCTTAACTAATTTTCAAAAGTTCCCCAATAGTTACACAACTACCATTGGTCTACTGTTTCTATCCAGTTATCTACAAACACGTACACATTCACGGCAGCAACATGCAAAGTACACTAAATACTCCGGAGCAAAGCTGCCTCACCTTGTTTCATTAATCAGCTAACTCTTGCACACTTTCAGACCAAAGCTATTTTTCATTTACCATCGACGATTTTATATTCGAATCAAAATTTAAACGACGATTGAGAACTTTCGGCCTAAAGTTGTTGAGGGCCGTGACGGCCTTGGGCGCCGCATAGGCGAAGGAGGTGGCTGTCGGGTCCGGCCTGGGGCCCAAGGCAGGAACTGGCTGCAGGTCCTGCTTTTCCTTGGTGGCCTCAAGCTTCACTACTAGTCGTCCACTTGCAGCGCCTCACACTAGGCAAGGGTCGCCATAAGCAAGAGATCAATGTCTATCACTCACCAGATGGTGCCGTGAGGGGCCCTAAAGGGGTGATAAGGGCTCTTTGCATAGTCTGGTGGTGAGTGGTGTGTACGGGTCACCTGCTTATAATGACACCGGGCTGAACAACTCGCCATGAACGAGGGCACGCTGTGCGCCATGAGCCAGACACTGACAGTACCAGTGGTCCTTTAGGTTAGGTTAGGTTAGGTTAGGTTAGGTAAAAAGGACTCACTTCATGACAGTGTTTGGGGAGTGGTGTGTGGCGGGTCATTGCTCATGGCGACCCGTGTGAGGCATTGCAAGGTTGCATCGTCACTGCTCTCATAACCACGGGACTGGGGTTGACCCTTTCTGGGTGAAAAGTTTCGTCCCAGTACCTGTGTAGGTAATAATACTTTGAATCGTTTCGCCATCGCCATCGCCGCACCGTTAGCCTCGATAAACGGATCGTTATCCTCGACAAACACATCTTTACCGTGGACACTGGAATCGCAACCTGTCGTGGAATCCCATTGTTAACGTGGACTCATTTTCCTTTGCGGCTTCAAGCTCACTGGTTGTCGTCAACTTGCAGCGCCTCACACTAGGCAAGGGGTCGCCTTAAGCAGTCTGCCGTGTCTACCGTCCACCAGATGATGCCGTGAGGGGCCTTTAAGGGTGATAAGGGCTCCTTGCATAGAGTCTGGTGGTGAGTGGTGTACGGGACCTCTGCTTATAATGACACCGTGCTGAACAACTCGCCATGAACGAGGGCACGCTGTGCGCCATGCACCAGGCACTGACAATACCAGTGGTCCTTTACGGGGTGAAAAGGACTCACTGACAGTGTTTGGGGAGTGGTGTGTGGCGGGTCATTGCTCATGGCTACCCGTGTGAGGCGCAGTGAGGTGGCAGCGTCACTCTCCTCGCACTCAAGGGTCTGGGGTGAACCCTTACGGGGTGAAAGGGTTCGTCTCAGTACCTGTGTAGGCAAGTGAACTTCAATTGCGTCGCAGTGAGGTGGCAGCGCCACTCTCCTCGCACCTAAGGGTGTGGGTGGACCCTTACGGGGTGAAAGGGTTCGTCCCAGTACCGGTGTAGGCAAGTGAACTTCAATTGCGGCGCAGGAAGGTGGCAGCGTCACTCTACGCACCCAAGGGTCTGGGTGGACCCTTACGGGGTGACAGGGTTCATCCCATTACCTATGTAGGCAAGAAGACTTCAATATTGCGTCGTGAAATCGCATCGTGAGAACTGGAACCGCATCGACATCGTGGAAACCCGCATCGTTACCATGGAAACTGGAATTGCATCTTGATTGTGGAAACTCGCATTATTATCGTGGAAACTTGAATGTCATCTTTATCGTGGAATGGCATCGTATCTTTGGAAACTTACATCGCTATCGAGGAAACTGAAATGGCATTGTTATCTTGGAAACTTGGAGAGCTATCGATGAATCTGGAATCACATCTTATCATACACACTGTTGTCGAGGAAGCTCTCGTGATCGTCGTTCGTTTCGTTATCTCTGAATTACTTAATTATTCTTGGTATTATTCTTAGCTTCCGTAATAATAGAGATGTTGGTCATTTTATCTTATCTCTTTTACTGTATTTTTTTCTCAGGGTATAGTTTAGTGTTCTTCAACCTTTTCTAAGTTCGTGCACCTTTTCGAGAAGCAAGGAGGACTATAAAAGAAATGCATCAATATTTGTAATTTTCCCTACTTTAAGACTGAAAATCGATAGATAACATTATTGTATATCTACCTGAAGCTATAGTTTTCGGTCCTAAACAGTCGCTATATAGTGCGAAATGTACTATAACAAAATGCCACATCTCAAACACATCAGGCCCGTGTTCCGTCTGAGTATAATATATTACTATTGTGAATAAATCGTAATACTTTGATTAATGTCAATAGGAGAGGACCCAAACTGTCACATTTTCAGTGTTCGCAGGTTGGTTTAATTCAGGAGTGGGTCAGCATCGTCTCGCGGTACAGAGTAGTCGTCTCTAAACACTGTATTACGATGTATCTATTGATTTACCATGCTTTTACTCCTTCCAGTATTTTTCTGTTCTTATTCTACCATGGTATTTCTTTATAGTTACTTGAGTTTATACGACTAACATCATAATATAGAGCAAAACATAATTGTCTGGTGTACCAAGATCTTTAATTTCTAGAGACTTAAATACAGCACGGAACCTTAACACACATTTCACCTCGCTTCTGCACAGGTTAATTCTTCACAAGGAATGAGTAGAGCAATATTTGTTCGGTTTTCTTTATGAGAAAAAAAAAAAAAATTAGCGACCGAAACAGAAATAGTCCGAGGATGCTGTAGTGTTTTCATCACCGTGTTCCTAAGCTGTCTTGCCATAGCCTGAACATGGTATTCAGTTCAGTTCAGTTGATAGGCGGAAGTGTAGCCTGGATATCGGCACTTCCTGATGTGTTTTGGTTTGGGTTTTGTCTGGGTCTGTAGCTGTAATTAATTATTATTTAAACTTTTTAATTTATGTTCTCTTATTTTCCAAAAATGATATATTATTTCTTTATTTTCTTCTATACTATATTTTTCAAAAAGTAATTTTCCAATGAGGCGTTCTTCATTTTCTGGGTAAGGACGCTGCCAATTGGGGTGTTTGGAACTTTCATTGGTGTAGGCTGGGAAATGTTTATGCCTTTAGACTAAAGATCGGGTGTTTTCAACCTTTTTCTCGTTAAGAACCCTCTGAGTTATAAGACCATCTACCCGAACCCCCAGTAACTTCACATCAAACAGAATGTTAATTTAGTGACTGACACTAACTAATAGGTAAAGGTATTCCGCAAAGAATGTATCATTAAATCAGTCATCTATGTACCCCTGGAAATCTTCTTGTGAACCCCTGGGGGTTCGCGAACCCCAGATTGAGAACCCCTACGTTAATCTGTCACTAACAGCATTGAAAACCCGTTCAACCTTCATTACTACTGTTTTCAAAGACTGAGTAGATGATTTACGGGATTGTAAAGAGTGTTTTTCCAGTTAGTAATGTAAAAATCACCATAATCTGTCAATAGCACCGTAAAAATACCATTAAAACCTTTAGTAACTTGATCACTAGTGTTTCAATGGCCAGATATGATTAACCGTATTTTCTCAAGTGTTTCTCCTTTTAGCAACATAGAAGTCACGTTAATCTGTCACGACAACAAGGTAAAAAAAAAAAAACTTAAAAAGCACAAATCACGCAACTTAAATTTTTCAAAGTCCACAGAGATGATTAACCTCTTCAGTACCATGACGCGTTTCCCTATTCATTCTGCTTAATATTTGGAAATTTAATACAGCTTCAAAAGCTTATGTCGGGTTTGAAATAGTGAAGACTTGACCATTAATCTTCTGAATGTCAATAAAATGGTCTAATCACACGCAAAACTCAATTGAAATAGTGAAGACTGTGGCCATTAATCTTCTGACCTCCATAGACCTTTTCAAATGTCAATAAAATGGTCTAATCACACGCAAAACTCAACTGAAATAGTGAAGACTGTGGCCATTAATCTTCTGACCTCCATAGACCCTTTCAAATGTCAATAAAATGGTCTAATCACACAAAACTCAATTGAAATAGTGAAGACTGTGGCCATTAATCTTCTGACCTCCATAGACCTTTTCAAATGTCAATAAAATGGTCTAATCACACGCAAAACTCAACTGAAATAGTGAAGACTGTGGCCATTAATCTTCTGACCTCCATAGACCCTTTCAAATGTCAATAAAATGGTCTAATCACACGCAAAACTCAATTGAAATAGTGAAGACTGTGGCCATTAATCTTCTGACCTCCATAGACCTTTTCAAATGTCAATAAAATGGTCTAATCACGCACAAAACTCTGGTAAAAAGGCGTTCCAGTACTGAAGGAGTTAAGTTTAGTGTTTCTCGTGTTAATGTAGAAAGTTTGTTAATCTGTCGCTGGAACATGAGAAGGTAAAGAAAAAGAAATGAAAAACCCGTGTCACTTCAACTGTACAGAGCCTTTGGGAAGTAGTAGAAGTGGTAGGGTTGAAATCTCTCTCTTTTGTCTTTCCTTACACCTCCCCTTCCCTCCTCAGTCCTCTCTTCTCTTCTCTTCTCTTCTCTTCTCTTCTTTTGTCTTCTCTTTTCTCCTCTACTTTTCTCTTTTCTTCTCTTCTCTTTTCTTCTTTCTTTTTCTTTTTCTTTTCTTCTCTTCTCTTCTCTTCTCTTCTCTTCTTTTCCCTCTCGTGTATTCTATTATCTTCTCTTTCTTCTCTTTTGTTTGGTCTTTTCTTGTCTCCCTTTCCACTTAGTTTCCTTCATCTTCTCCATTCCTTTCCTCTATTCTCTCTCTCTCTCTCTCTCTCTCTCTCTCTCTCTCTCTCTCTCTCTCTCTCTCTCTCTCTCTCTCTCTCTCTCTCTCTCTCTCTCTCTCTCTCTCTCTCTCTCTCTCTCTCTCTCTCTCCCATGTTTTGGAAATGATTTACGAAACTAGGAGGAGGAGGAGGAGGAGGAGGAGGAGGAGGAGGAAGAAGAAGAAGAAGGAGAAACAAGAGAAAGAGGAGGAGGAATAAGAGTAAAAGGAGAAGGATAAGAACAAACAACAACAACAACAACAACAACAACAACACAAGAAAACATTTCATACTTAAAAAAAAAGAAAAAAGAGGAAAACTGAATATAGAAACGAATATAGAAACATACACACACAAAAAAATAAAAATAAAAGAATGTATAAGTAAATAAATAAATAAATAAATAAATAGATAGATAGATAAAATACAAATACCACAATATTTTAACGCGCCAAAACACGTTAGTTGACTGAATTTCTTAAGGTGAGACACTGAACTAAACCATACACTGAATATCTCACCTTGTTTTCGTTCTCAGGGTAAGAAAAACACTACATATTATCTGGATCTTAGAGAGAGAGAGAGAGAGAGAGAGAGAGAGAGAGAGAGAGAGAGAGAATATGCTTGTTTTGGTCAAAGGTATGCGGAAGTTAGGTGTGTGTGTGTGTGTGTGTGTGTGTGTGTGTGTGTGTGTGTGTGTGTGTGTGTGTGTGTGACAAATTGTACTAATCTTTATATCATTATCAATACTTTCTTTTCTTTCTTTTTTCCAGGTAAAGCAAGATGGCAGAGTTACGAAAGCAGGAAAGAAGGTTGTGTTTTCTCTCTCTCTCTCTCTCTCTCTCTCTCTCTCTCTCTCTCTCTCTCTCTCTCTCTCTCGAGGAAAATATATAAAACGAAATTAAAATCAAGATAAAATAGGAAGGAAAAAAGAAAAGAAAAAAGAAAAAAAGTAAAAGAATACAGTTGA
>NC_059260.1:4661388-4673888 GCF_017591435.1 Portunus trituberculatus | reverse complement strand
CACACCCAAAACTCAAGGTAGAAGAGTCTCGTAGTAAAAAAAAAAATAAATAAATAAAAAAAATAATGAAAAAAATAAAGATAAATAGATTAATAAATAATAAAAAAAAAACAATAAAGAAGGAAGAGATAGAGAAGGTATAGCAGTGAAAGGGTTAAGATACCTGAGTGGTGTGGCGCCTTACCTGTTTATTAAGTGAGGGGAGGCAGGTGACAGGTGAGGCCAGGATACTGCTTGTGTTTACGTGTGTTTGTGTCCTAATCATTTCCTCTTGTTTTTGTTGTTTTGGTTTGTTGGGAAAATTATTATTATTTTTATTATTATTATTATTATTATTATTATTATTATTATTATTATTATTATTTATTTATTTTTATTTTACGTATCTTCATTTTTGCTTTTCTTTTTCGTTTTTCTTTTCTTTTTCTCTCGTTTCTTCTGTTTTTCTCAGTTTAGTTTCTTCTTTTTCGTCTTGTTTTTTTTTTTTGTCTTTGTTTTTCTGTTTTTGTTTTGTTTTTTTCTTCGTCGTCTTCTTCTTCTTCTTCTTCCTCTTCTTTTTCTGCATCATCATCATCATCATCATCATCATCATCATCATCATCATCATCATCATCATCTTCTTCTTCCTCCTTTTCTTCTTCTTCTTCTTCTTCTTCTTCTTCTTCTTCTTCTTCTTCTTCTTCTTCTTCTTCTTCTTCTTCTTTCAATGTGACCAAATACGTTCCTATCTTTAGAGAGAGAGAGAGAGAGAGAGAGAGAGAGAGAGAGAGAGAGAGTGTGTGTATCAGCGCAATTTGTCCACGCCAATGTCTTATTTATCAACTTCATCACAACATGGACTCTCTCTCTCTCTCTCTCTCTCTCTCTCTCTCTCTCTCTCTCTCTCTCTGAATTTTTTTATTTCTCTTGTTTTCCTCTCATATTTTGTAATTTGAGTCGAGATAGTGATATGAACAAACTAGTAAACACTTCAAGGCTTAAATTAGTGTTGTTCTTCCTTTGTATTCCTTTGTATTCCTGTTTTGAGTGTGTTTTGGTGTGTTTGGGGTGTCTTGGGGTGTTTTGGTGTGTTTTGGGGTGTTTTAAGCTTGTTTTGGTGTGTTTTGGTGTGTTTTGGGGTGTTTTAAGCTTGTTTTGGTGTAATTTGGGGTGTTTTGGGGTGATTTAAGATGGTTTGGGTGTGTTTTGGGATGATTTAAGATAGTTAGGGTGCATTTAGTGTGATTTGAGCTAGTTTGGGGTGTTTTGAGTGTATTTTTTGGGGTGTATTGGGGTGTAGTGGTGTCTGGAAGGGTGTAATGGGCTTTGTATCCTCTTGTGGTCCTTTGTATTTCCTTTGTATTCTTTTGTATTCTTTGTTTTCCTTTGTGTTCCTTTGTGTTCCTTTGTATTTCTTTTGTATTTCTTTGTATTTCCTTCTTTTCTCTCTTGTTTTATTTGATTGAATTTTTTCGAATATTTCTTTGTATTTTGGAGTAGGCAGTAGTCACCTGCCGCCCGGTGGAATACTCCAGGAGAGGTACTTACGGGGTTGTAGGCAGTGCTGCAGACTGAGTGATTCCCCGTGTCCTCTCTTCCCGGTTCCCTTTGTGGTCTCATTTATACAATTGAGCAGCTGCAGCCTGCCCTCTAAAGACAACTTCTACTACTTCCTACACTACACTACAACACCTTACACTTTTACACTCTCTTCAAATCAAAATTTAATAATGGCTTCACCACGCCCTGCCTCGGAGTCCCCCTCTGGGGAGGGGACCATAAATGTCCCCAGGTCGGACTGCCCTCTGCTGTCGACCTTGGGTGTCTTGACACTTCATCTAATACTTTCACTATCAATTTCTGCAACATTCGTGGCCTTCGTTCTAATTTTCAATCTGTGGAACACCACCTCTCCTCTACTAAACCTCATCTTCTCTTCCTAACTGAAACACAGTTGTCTGTGACTACTGACAGCAGCCCTTTTCTGTTCCCTCCTACTTGCTCTATCCTCATTTTCAATCCAAAGCTGGATGTTGCGCATACGTGCGTAACGACACCACTTGCTCTCGTGCCCACAATCTTGAATCTTCAGAATTTTCTACCATCTGGCTAAGACTTCAATGTCACTCTCTAACTAAATTCATCTGTGCTGTATACCTCTCACCTAATTCCTCTGACTATGTAAAATTCTTTGACTATTTGACTTCCAAGGTGGAGCACATCTTATCTCACTTTCCTTTTGCTGAGATCTCCATTTTAGGGATTTCAATGTTCACCACCAGCTTTGGCTTTCATCTTCTTTCACTGACCAACCTGGTGAACAAACCTTCAACTTTGCTATCCTTCATGACCTAGAGCAGCTAGTGAAGTTCCCTACCCGTATTCCTGACCGCCTTGGAGACACGCCCAACATTCTTGATCTTTTCCTAACCTCCAACCCTTCTGCTTACTCTGTTAAACTTTCCTCTCCGTTGGGCTCCTCCGACCACAATCTAATTTCCGTTACCAGTTCTATCACTCCAGTGCAGCCTCAGGACCCGCCTAAGCGGAGGTGCTTCTGGCATTTTAACTCTGCTAAGTGGGAGGAACTAAGGCAGTACTATTCTGATTTCCTTGGGATGATTATTGTTTTCATGTCAGAGATCCTTCTCTTTGTGCCGAGCGCATAACAGAGGTGATTATCTCTGGCATGGAGCTATACATTCCTCATACTTTCTCTAACCCTAAAGCTAAAAAGCCTTGGTTTAACTCTGCTTGTTCTCGTGCTGTCAATGATAGAGAGGCGGCTCACAAACGGTTCCGTAGCCATCCAACTGCTGAAACTCATGCCCTATATATTTCTGCCCGTAATCATGCCAAATCTATTCTCCAACTTACTAAAAACTCTTTCATCAATAGAAAATGTCAAAGTCTTTCCAATTCTAACTCCTCTCGAGATTTCTGGCATCTAGCCAATAATATCTCTAACAACTTTACTTCTTCGTCTTTCCCTCCTTTACTTCATCCAGATGGCTCTACAGCTGTCTCTTCTTTTCTAAAGCTGAACTCTTCGCTCAAACCTTTGCTACCAACTCAACTTTGGATGATTCTGGGCATATTCCTCCTACTCCTCCACCCTCTGACTACTTCATCCCTAAAATTAAAATTCTTTATAAAGACGTTTTCCTGGCCCTCTCTGGCCTTGATTCTCGGAAGGCTTACGGTCCGGATGGAGTCCCTCCTGTTGTTCTCAAAACTGTGCTTCCGAACTCGCTCACTGCCTGGTCAAACTCTTTCATCTGTGTCTCTCTACTTCTATTTATCCTTCTTGCTGGAAGTTTGCTCACATTCAACCTGTCCCTAAAAAGGTGACCACTCCAATCCTTCTAACTACCGCCCTATAGCTTTGATTTCCTGCCTTTCTAAAGCCTTTGAGTCTATCCTTAATAGGAAGATAATGAGGCATCTATCAGCTCACAACCTTCTCTCTGATTGCCAGTATGGTTTCCGTAAAGGCAGATCTACTGGTGATCTTCTTACTTTCCTAACTGAATCTTGGTCATCCTCTTTAGGGACTTCGGTGAAACCTTTGCTGTCGGCCTTGACATATCGAAAGCCTTCGATAGAGTCTGGCACAAATCTTTAATTTCTAAACTACCCTCCTACGGATTCTATCCTTCTCTCTGTACCTTCATCTCCAGTTTCCTTTCCGATCGTTCTATTGCTGCTGTAGTAGACGGTCACTGTTCTTCCCTAAAACTATCAACAGTGGTGTTCCACAGGGTTCTGTCCTATCACCCACTCTCTTTCTATTATTCATCAATGATCTCCTAAATCTGACTCAATGCCCTATCCACTCCTATGCTGATGATACCACCCTGCATTATTCAACAGCGTTCAACAGACGCCCAACCCAACAACAATTAAATGACTCAAGGCGAGATGCTATAGGACGCCTAACTTCTGATCTTTCACTTGTTTCTGATTGGGGCAGAGAAAACCTGGTTTTGTTCAATGCCTCAAAAACTCAATTTCTACAACTATCTACTCGACATAACCTTCCAGACAACTATCCTCTCTTCTTCAATAACACTCAACTTCCCTCTCCTCTACATTAAACACACTCGGTCTATCCTTCACTAAAAATCTAAACTGGAAATTTCACATCTCTACTCTTGCTAAATCAGCTTCCAAGAAGTTAGGTGTCCTATGGCGTCTTCGTCCATTTTTCTCTCCTCCCAGCTGCTTGCTCTGTACAAGGGCCTTATCCGCCCGTGTATGGAGTATGGCTCTCATGTCTGGGGATCCACACACACAGCTTTACTAAACAAGGTGGAATCTAAAGCTTTTCGTCTTATCAACTCTTCTCCTCTAACTGACTGTCTTGATTCTTTAAGTCACCGCCGCAATGTTGCATCTTTATCTGTCTTCTACCGCTGTTTTCATGCTGTCTGCTCTTCTGAACTTGCTAACTGCATGCCTTCCCCTCCTGCGGCCTCGCTGCACAAGACTCTCTACTTCTTCTCATCCCTATTCTGTCCATCTTCCTAATGCAAGAGTTAACCAGTATCTTCACTCCTTCATTCCCTACACTGGTAAACTCTGGAACTCTCTACCTGTGTCTGTATTTCCACCTGCCTATGACTTAAACTCTTTCAAAAGAGGAGTGTCAAGACACCTCTTACGTTAACTGGACCCTCCTTTTAGATTTTTATGTTTCTCTTTCTACTTTTCTTTTAACAGGGCCTGGCAACCAGCGGGATTTTTTTTTTTTCAACACTGTGTTTGCCCTTGGCCAGTGCCCTTGTAATGTAAAAAAAAAAAAAAAAAAAAATTTTGTTTGTTTTATTTATTTATTTTATTTATTTATTTTTTTTTGTTTCGTCTCTAGTTTTGTATGTCACGGTTTCTGATTTGGCTCGTGATTTGGTAAAGAGATTACATTTTTTCCCTTCTCTTTTTTCCCCTCTTTTTTTTCCCATTACTTTTTCCCCTTTTTCCACTACTTTTTTCCCATTTTCCCCGCATCTTTTCTCCATTACATTTTCCCCTTGTTTTTTTCCCTCTTCTTTCCTTTACTTTTTTCCCTTTTTTCTCCTTTACTTTTTTTCCTTCTCTCTTTTTCCCCTCTTTTCTTCGTTACTTTTTCCGTTCTCTCTTTTCCCTCATTTCTCCATTACTTTTTCCCCTTCTCTCTTTTTCCTTTCTTTTCTCCATTACTTTTTTCCTCTTTCTTTTTTCCCTTCTTTCCTCCATTACTTTTTTCCTCTTCTCTCTAATTATACTATTTTTCCCCTTCTCCCTATTTTTCCCCTCATCTCTCCATTATTTTTTTCCTTCATTACTTTTCCCCTCTTCTCTCTTTCTTCTCTACATTCCTTTTTTTCCTCTTCTCTATTACTATCTTTTTTCCCCTCTTCTCTCCATTATTTGTTTTCCTCTTCTCTCCCTTAGTTTATTTTCCCCTTTTCTCTCCCATTACTAATTAATTTCCCTCTTTCCTCCATTACAAGAACTAGCTTTTTTTTTTTTTTTTTTTTTTTTTCCTTCCTCTCCATTACAATAACTTACCGACTGACCTACTAACACACACACACACACACACACACACACACACACACACACACACACACACACACACACACACACACACACCCGGTCACCAATCTACTTCACCAGTCTCGATTTTGTACTCCAGAACCTAACCTTGATTTAAGTGATGGACTGATTCACTTACATTCCCTGCCACCACCACCACCACTACTACTACTACTACTACTACTACTACTACTACTACTACTACTACTACTACTACTACTACTACTACTACCATTACTATCATAACTAATGGACAGCAGGTGACAGACAGAAGAACTATTAGACGCTGGAACACAACCTTGACTTAATGGAGCGGTCGGTGAGAGGAAGGGGCGGGGTAGAGGGGGAGTGTTTATACCCAGATGGACTCGCGTTTGTTTGTTACTCGACCCGGATATAGCGCTTTATTGAGAAACGCTTCCCTCTCTCACCGCGACCCTTTCCAAAGACCACAGAGATGAGTAGCTGAGTTCTGAAGAGTATTTGTCCTGTTAGTAATGCAGAAAACGTGTTAATATGTCGCTAGATTACAGAGCCACCCGTGTCACTTTACTAGAATCCTTTTAGAACACTACAGAGACTATTATTAGAGTTGTAAAGAGTATTTGTCCTGTTAATAATGCAGAAAACCTGTTAATATGTCACTAGAATCATAGAAACTCCCATTAAAACCCGTGTCACTTCAACTAGAACCCTTTGAAAACAGACTGCAGAGACCATTAGCTGAGTCATAAAGAGTATTTGTCCTGTTGGTAATGCAGAAAACGTGTTAATATGTCACTAGAATTACAGAAACACCCTTAAAAAATCTATCATTTCAACTAGAGCTCTTTGAAAATAGATTATAGAGACGATGAGCCGCGTTGCAAAGAGTATTTCTCCTGTCGATAATACAGAAAACTTGTTAATATGTTGCTAGAATCACAGAAACATCCTTAAAAATCCGTGTCACTTCAACTAGAGCCCTTTGAAAACAGTGAAGGTGCTGTGAGGCGCGGAAGTGTTTCAGAATATGGGCTACAGTCAGATTTACAGTGAGAACTTATTTTCTTGCTCTTCTGTCCCGCACCTGCACTAGATTCTAAAGGTTTTGTGCGGCTGTAAGGGTAAAGCTACACGGGTTTTCAAGAGTGTTTTTTTTATGGTTCCAGTGACAGATTAACACGATTTCTACATTATTAACTGGAGAAACACACCTTTGAAAATAGACATGGTGAAGTTACATATGTTTTTAAGAGTGTTTTTTACGTTTCTAGTGACAGATTAACAAAATTTCTACTTTATTAACTGAAGAAACATCTTTGAAAACCCATCATATAATTTCTCTGGCCTTTGAAAATAGTTGTGAAGTTATATAAGTTTTCAAGAGTGTTTTCTAAAGTTGTAGAGACACATTAACAAGATTTCTACATTAATAGCTGGAGAAACACCCTTGAAAACCCATCATGTTTATCCTGTGGTCTTTAAAAAATGGTCGCTTTGAAGTTATACAAGTTTTCAAGAGTGCTTTTACGTTTCTAGTGACATATTAACAAGATTTCTACATGATAACTGCAGAAACACCTTTGAAAACCGACCATATATTTTTCTGTGGCCTTTGAAAATGTTAGTGGTGAAGTTATACAAGTTTTCAAGAGTGCTTTTACGGTTGAAGTGACAGATTAACACGATTTCTACATGATTAACTGCTGAAATATCCTTGAAAACCTACCATATTTTTTCTGTGGTCTTTGAAAATAGACGTAGTGAGAGAACAAACCCTTTCTGAATACTGGCCTTTGTGTGTGTGTGTGTGTGTGTGTGTGTGTGTGTGTGTGTGTGTGTGATACTAATATTGATGATATCTTTATATGCCTCATGATTGACAAGATATATAATTTGTACAATGAATACTGATAGTGAGAAGGCCAGGTCCGTTAAGTCGAAGCTTTTATACAGACCTGAACAGTTGCATTGAGAACAGATACAAACGCAAATGTTTCACAGACTGCAGAGCTCACAAATACAAAACATAATAAAGAATACCTTGGAATCATAAATATACATACATAATACATAACCTTAACCCCTTCAGTACCATGACGTGTTTTCATATTCATTCTGGTTACTGCTCAGCTGCTTGGTGATTTTAAACACCTTCAGAAACTTATATGAAGATTAAAATAGTGAAGATTCTGGCCATTAGTCTTTTGACCTCCACAGATCCTTCCTGATGCAAAAGAAATCGTGTAATCGTGCCCAAGAATCATGGTATAAATGCGTCTCACTACTGAAGGGGTTAAACCTAACATACCACATCCAAAATCCACTTTGACACATACCACCATACATATACATTTTTATTTATTTATTTATTTATTTTTTTTTTTTTACGTAGGGAAGAGGGCCAGCCAAGGGCAAAAAAAAAAATAAATAAATAAAATAAAAGAAAGGCCCACTTGAGTGCTGGCTCTCTATACATACATAAGTAACTGAACATAAATCACAACATACCAACATCCAAGCACATACATGCATACATAAACATATATGCATGCAAACAAACACACACATGCATACGTACAGAAACACAATCACATATACAAGTGTGTAGCAATCAATATACATCAGCGTACACCTACAACGTATGCACAGACTTGTATACATACACACATGCGCCCATACTTTATAAACGAAAATATCCAAATACATAATTGTATACAATGTGCGTGCGTGTGTGTGTGTGTGTGTAGAGAGAGAGAGAGAGAGAGAGAGAGAGAGAGAGAGAGAGACAGACGGGAGTGCTCATTATATCCAGGTTGTTTTGTGGGTTTAGGTCAGGTTGTGCTAAGGAGAGCGAATGGAAAAGGTCAAAAGTAGAGCGAGAGAGAGAGAGAGAGAGAGAGAGAGAGAGAGAGAGAGAGAGAGAGAGAGAGAGACCTGATTTAACTCCTCTTATTATGATTATTCAAATTTCCTCACCTGGGCTACATATATTTTCTCTCACCTGTTATTTGAGTTTTTGTGTCTCCTTGATATCTTTTCTTCCTTTTGGCTTCCCTCTTGTCCTGGCCTTGGTCTCAATGCACCTACCTGTCCATAGCACCTGTGTGTGTGTGTGTGTGTGTGTGTGTGTGTGTGTGTGTTTCGTTTATTTGTGTCTCTTTCTCTGTCTGGATGTCTCTTTATCTCTCTCTCTCTCTCTCTCTCTCTCTCTCTCTCTCTCTCTCTCTCTCTCTCTCTCTCTCTCTCTCTCTCTCTCTCTCTCTCTCTCACCTGTACAGTATAACATCGCAAATCACAACATTACACCTCTCACCTTTTAAACACACACACACACACACACACACACACACACACACACACACACACACACACACACACACACACACACACACACACACACACTGTTACCAATACTGCACTGTGACCCTTCAACTTTTCCCAGCCAACCTTCCAATAACCTTCCATTCCAGTGTAGAGCAATTATTTAATGTATATGTGTCGACTAGATTAGCTTTTTTTTCTCATTGATTTTCTTTTTTTTTTTTTTGGGGGGGGGGCGTGGGGTGGTTTTTAGGGGGGGAAATGTGTTTATGTGTGTGTTTGTGTTTTTTTTTTGTTCCAGTTTGTGTTTTTATTTGTATTGGTTGGTTCCTGCTTCACTTTACGATAGTAGTAGTAGTAGTAGTAGTAGTAGTAGTAGTGATGATAATAATACTAATAAACATTTTGGTGAACAGGAATTTGTCAGTATTTAATCTGCTCTTATTTAGTCATGTATTTATTTACTTTATTTTTTTTTCATACGTAAGGCTTAAGTGAGTGAATGTGTGTGTGTGTGCGCGCGTGTGTGTGTGTGTGTGTGTGTGTGTGTTCAGATCTCATCCCTGATATTACGCTTGTTTGACGTGATTATCTTATTTTTTCCCTTCATTTTTCCCTTTGAAGTACAGCATGTGTGTGTGTGTGTGTGTGTGTGTGTCTGTCTGTCTGTCTGTCTGTCATTCTCCCGTGCCCCTCCAGGTATGATTATGAAGTTTGCTATTATCTTTACGTTTATTCTAATTTTGCTTTATTTTTTTTTTTGCGAGAAATTACACTCTGCTTTATATTTATCAGAGTTTTCTTCAATTTTGGTGTTGCATTACGTGGCTCTTATATTTTTTTGGGGTTTATTTATTTATTTATTTTTTTCACCTACAATTTATCTTTGAATTTTTTTTTTTTTTTTGTAATGTTTATATTTGTATGGTAGAATCTTTTGTATTTTCTCTTTTATATATATATTTTTTTATGTTTTTTTTTTTTACCTACAATATATCTTTAATTTTTTTTTATTCTATTAAGTATTCTTTGTATTTGTACGGCAGTTTCTTTTGTATTTTTCATGTAATATTTTTTTTCAGTTTTTATCTTATTTTTATATTAGAATATGATTTTTTTTTTACCTACAATATATCTAATTTTTTTTTTTGTGTTGTATTTTGTATTATTGATATTCATTCAGCAGTTTCTTTTGTATTTTTTCCTGCAATATTGACTCTTTTTATATATTTTTGTTGTATTATATATATGATTTTTTCTATTTACAACTTATCTTTGAATTTAGAATTTTGTTTTGCATTTTTTGTATTATATTTATACAGCAATTTCTTAGTATTTAGATAGCTTCTGTATTTTATCATGCAATATATACTCTTTATATTATTTCAAGATTTTATGTATGTTTTATTTATTTATAGTTTATTTTCTCAATTTAGCTTTTTATATGAAGTCATTTATGGTCTATATTCATTTGGTAGTTTCTTTTTTATATTTTGCTGCAGTATTTATTCTTTTTTTTTTTTTTTGTGAGATTATATATGATTCCTTTTTATTTACAGTTTTATCGCCTAATTTTGCTGTTTATGTTAAGTTATCTATTATCTGTATTCATTTTCGTAGTTTCTTTTTTTTTTTTTATCCTTCTGTATTCGGTTTTTCCAACATCCATATTTAGCATTTTCCCGCCTTTTATGTTACATTCCGTATTATTTTATTACATGCATATCTGATTTATCTTCTATGCATTCTTCTATATTACGTGCAGCTTTTATAAATTCATCGCGTACACATTTATACACACAACACACATTCATACACACATATCGACACACATGTACAGACACACAACACATTCATTTATTTCTGTGCATCGTTACATTATTTACCTTTCCTCATCATTTAATTGAGAACATTCATACACACATACACACATACACACATACACATACACACATACAAACATATCAGACAGACATACACACAACACATTCATTTATTTCTGTGCATCGTTACATTATTTACCTTTCCTCATCATTTAATTGAGCACGTTCATACACACATACACACACATACACACTCATACCAACATACATATCATACACACTCAACACATTAATTTATTTTTGTGCATCTTTACGTTATTTACCTTTCGTCCCTCATCATCTAATTAATTAACACATCTTTAGCATACCTGTCGACCTTATTTACTTTGCTTAATTGTTTACATCTTTACATATCGACCTTTTGTTTTCTCATTTACTTTATTGTTTTTGCACGTGTTATCATTACGGGACACCTTAGGACAGTGGACAGGTAAGCCTTCACATCCTGGAACCTTTTACCTGTCCAATCATTAACCTATTGAATCCACTCACATAACTTCCTCACGCTCTATAGAAAACAGACTATTGCTACTACTATTACTACTGCTACTACTATTGCTCTTTTTTTTTTTTATGTAAGAGGGAAAACTACCAGGGACAGAAAAATGAATATTAGAAAAAAAAGGCCCAGTAGAATTGTAGTCTCCGTAAAGAATTCAAAAGAGTTAGTCAGAATTCATGGACAAATGTCTCGATATCTCTCTCTTAAAAGAAGTCAAGTCGTAAGAAGCTGGAAATACAGAAGCAGGCAGGGAGTTCCAGAGTTTACCAGAGAAAGGTATGAATGATTGAGAGTACTGGTTAACTCTTGCATTAGCGGGTTGGACAGAATAGGGATGAAAGGAAGAAGAAAGCCTTGTGGAGCGAGGCCGCAGGAGGAAGGGAGTCA
This sequence comes from Portunus trituberculatus, assembly GCF_017591435.1. Classification (NCBI taxonomy): domain Eukaryota; kingdom Metazoa; phylum Arthropoda; class Malacostraca; order Decapoda; family Portunidae; genus Portunus; species Portunus trituberculatus. Next base: position 4,662,254 of record NC_059260.1, on the reverse strand, counting down.
TGCAGTTAGCAAGATCAAGAGAGCAGTTAGCATGAAAAGCGATAAATGATAGAAAGATAAAGCTGTATAAGTGGAACCCTCTCCCAACAACAGCTACTACTACTACTACTACTACTACTACTACTACTACTACTACTACTACTACTACTACTACTACTACTACTACTACTACTACTACTACTACTACTACTACTACTACTAAAATGAATAAAAGAACACAAAGAAAGAACAAACTACACTATTATTTCTACTTTTAAGACCCAAGGAAAAAATAAAAGAATGAAAGACCTACTACTACTACTACTACTACTACTACTACTACTACTACTACTACTACTACTACTACTAAAATGAATAAAAGAACACAAAAAAAGAACAAACCACTATTATTTCTACTTTTGAGACCCAAGGAAAAAATAAAAGAATGAAAGACAAACTACTACTACTACTACTACTACTACTACTACTACTACTACTACTACTACTACTACTACTACTACTACTACTATGAAAACGAAATGATAAATAGATAAATGAAAGACAATGAAATTAACACTCGCCAGGTAATGCTAGTCTTGTTTACCTGGCTGTGAGTTACCTGGACACTCCTTACCTTGACTCCTCCCTCGCTAACTCACTCACCTGCAACGACTCTGCTTACCTGCCTGTCGCCCTCACCTGTCTTAATTAGGGAGACCAGGTGAAGGCATTGTTGTGGGATTATATTTGTCTTGGAGTTAATATTTTGAAGTTTATCTTGTTATAGGGAGTGAGGAAAGAGTTACCTGTATTTCTTACCTGTGTTAATTAAGTTGTCCAGGTGAGAGGATGCTGTTATTTGATTTTTCTTTGTTTTTTGTCTTATC
>NC_059260.1:4641388-4643888 GCF_017591435.1 Portunus trituberculatus | reverse complement strand
ACTGTTTCTCTGTTTCTTCTCTTAATAATGTGGAAATCTTGTTAATCTGTCAGTAGAACCTCAAAAACACCCTTAAAACCCGTGTAAATTTAAATAAAGCCTTTAAAAATATCTGAGGTGGAGCGTAGGTATTTCAGAAAGTGGCCTTTTTTTTTTTTTTTTACCTTTTTTTCATCAAAGGTGTGCAAAGTGTTCCAGTGCAGGTATTTCAAAAAATGGGCTTTTTTTTTAACCTTTTTTCATCAAAGGTGTATAAATAAAAAAAAAAAAGAGTGTTCCAGTGCAGGTGTTTCAGAAAATGGCCTTTTTTTTTACCTTGTTTTTCATCAAAGGTGTCCAAAGTGTTCCAAAATGACATAGAGGAAAAAAAAAAATAGTACTCAGGTAAATTCTGAAGCACAGGTGAAAAATTCTATTAGTCGATCGTAAGCCTTACCTGTAATTAGTGTTCGGGAAGGTGAGTGCTTGTATCCTTCTCTCTCTCTCTCCTTCTCTCTCTCTCTCTCCTTTCCTTCAGTTTTCCTCCTCATGATTGCAAAACCTAAGCAGAAACTGATACGGGAATAAACATTTACCTAAACAGACTTAAGTGTTTACGATATCTGGTCACTAGTGTGTGTGTGTGTGTGTGTGTGTGTGTGTGTGTGTGTGGTGTGTGTGTGTGCAAGGAGGTCAGTGGTTTGAAAGTTTACGAAGAATCCTGATTATGTTGCCTCCTCCTCCTCCTCCTCCTCCTCCTCCTCCTCCTCCTCCTCCTCCTCCTCCTCCTCCTCCTCCTCCTCCTCCTCCTCCTCCTCCAATTGATCTTTTGACAATCCATTCATCATTTCAATTTCACTCACTTAAAAGATTATTTCTCTCTCTCTCTCTCTCTCTCTCTCTCTCTCTCTCTCTCTCTCTCTCTCTCATCAGTTACTGCGTTCTTATCTTTATTTCTCCTTTCTTTATCTTTTTTTTTATACTACTACTACTACTACTACTACTACTACTACTACTACTACTACTACTACTACTACTACCATCCCCTCTATATTTTGTAACGCTCCCTTCAATTGTCTTATTTCTCTCTTCTTCATCGCTTTTGTTCAAGGAGGAGGAGGAGGAGGAGGAGGAGGAGGAGGAGGAGGAGGAGGAGGAGGAGGAAAAGCAGGAGGAGGAGGAGGAAGAGGAGGAGGAGGAGAAGGAGGAGGAATTTGGCTGATAAATGAGAATGTGATGTTTTGTGAAAGGGTGAAAGAGAAGGAGGAGGAGGAGGAGGACATTAAAGAAAGTGAGTAACAAATTTTATGGACCAATTTCTCTCTCTCTCTCTCTCTCTCTCTCTCTCTCTCTCTCTCTCTCTCTCTCTCTCTCTCTCTCTCTCTCTCTCTCTCTCTCTCCTTCATTCTTCTCTTGGTTTTCTCCTGTTATAACCCTTTCTTCTTCTTCTTCTTCTTCTTCTTCTTCTTATTATTATTATTATTATTATTATTATTATTATTATTATTATTATTATTATTATTATTATTATTTTGCCACCTGTGTTCTAGTCATCTCTCCTCCTCCTCCTCCTCCTCCTCCTCCTTCTCCTTCTCCTTCTCCTCCTCCTCCTCCTCCTCCTCCTCCTCCTCCTCCTCCTCCTCCTCCACTCAGGCTGCATTGGAGATAAGAGTGTATTGTAACCTGTCTAATACCTGTCAAAGTAGGATATTTACCTCCCTCTGAGAAGAAGTTACCTGGCTGGCCGCGCACCTGTAATGACCTAATGAGAGAGAGAGAGAGAGAGAGAGAGAGAGAGAGAGAGAGAGAGAGAGAGAGAGAGAGAGTTTGTCATGGTAGTATAATTCGATTTCCTTTTCCTTTTTTTTTTTCCAATTCATTTTTCGTTTTGTCTTTTTCATTTTTATTTTGATTTTTGTACGATTTATTTGCTTTTTATTTATTTACTCATTTATTTATTTATTCATTTGGTATTTACGTTTGTGCCTGTGCCTGTGTGTGCATGTGTGCGTGTGCGTGTGTGCGTGTATGTGTGTGTGCGTGTGTACTTTCCATCCCTCATTCATTTCCTCCTGGCCAGGCTTTCACCAGCACACACACACACACACACACACACACACACACACACACACACACACACACACACACACACACACACACACACACACACACACTTGCTGAAATCTTGACTGGCCCGCGATGGAAATACCTGTGTGTACCTTCCCTTATTTGGCTTCCTAGAATTTTTCCCACGGCGGTCAGGTGAGAAGCGTACCTGTGCATCCCTTCACGCCCCCGCCCCCCTTTCCTTTTTTCTTTTTTTTTCTTTCCATTCATTCTTTTATATCTTTCCTCAATTCTCTCGTTCTTTCCTCCTTTTCTTTCTTTTACCTTTCCTTTCCTTTCTTTTTCTTTCCTTCATTAACTCTTTCCTTCTTTAATCCTCGTGTATTTATCAATTTCTCTTCTTTTTCTTTCCTTTTATTCTCTTCTTTCATTCTTTTTTCTTACCTTCTATCCT
>NC_059260.1:4623888-4636388 GCF_017591435.1 Portunus trituberculatus | reverse complement strand
ACCACCACCACCACCACCACTGTTACTACTACTACTACTACTACTACTACTACTACTACTACTGGTGATGCTGCTGATGATGATAGTCGTTCTTTTAAGTATTTGGTTCATGGTTATATTATGTCATACAGGTTGTGTGTGTGTGTGTGTGTGTGTGTGTGTGTGTGTGTGTGTGTGTGTGTGTGTGTGTGTGTGTGTGTGTGTGTGTGTGTGTGTGTCTAATTAACTTGCGGTATATGTGGGAAGGAAAGAAGGGAAGAAGGAGAGAGAGAGAGAGAGAGAGAGAGAGAGAGAGAGAGAGAGAGAGAGAGAGAGAGAGTGTTTTGAAGGAGAAATGAGGGAAAGGAGGGAAGAAATGAGGGAGAGAGAGAGAGAGAGAGAGAGAGAGAGAGAGAGAGAGAGAGAGAGAGAGAGAGAATAAGGAAGAGAGAAGGATGGAAAAGAAAGAGAGGGAAGGATTGATAGATAAATAGAAGAAGAGGAAGAAAGGGAGGAAGAATTGAAGGAAGGAAGATGAAGACGAAGGAAGGAAGGATAGAAGGAGGAAGATAATTTGTAGAAGAAGGAGAGAAGAGAAAATAAAGTTTGATTTGTACTCTTTTCCTGTCCTATCTTCTTTTCTCTTCATCATCATCATCATCATCATCATCATTTTCTTCTTCTCCTTCTCCTTCTCCTAGTCCTCCTTTCTTCTTTAATTTTCTTTTCCTTCTTTATCATTTCCTTCTTACGCTGCCTTCCCTCCACACACACACACACACACACACACACACACACACACACACACACACACACACACACACACACACACACACACACACACACACACACTAAACTTTATATATAAAAAAATAGAATTACTGAGAATATATAAGAGATGAACACAAGTCAATATTTATAGAACCTTCCCCTCTCCCTCTCCCCTCACCCCCTTCCCCTTTCCTTCTCCCCTCCTCTCCCTCTCCCTCACCTGACCCACATATCTTGATTCTTATGTTAGGGCGGGATGAGAGGGGGGGGGAGAAGGAGAGGAAAGGAGAGAGAGAGAGAGAGAGAGAGAGAGAGAGAGAGAGAGAGAGAGAGAGAGAGAGGTGAATTGATGTTAAGGATTTACATAATATCTATTTAATCTCTCTCTCTCTCTCTCTCTCTCTCTCTCTCTCTCTCTCTCTCTCTCTCATGAATATGCAAATTAAACCTGACCAATCGTGAATAATCTTGTAAACAAACACGACTTTTACCACTCAATTACACACACACACACACACACACACACACACACACACACACACACACACACACACACACACACACACACACACACACACAGAAAATATATATGAGAACCATTTATTTCACATATTTATTCTATTTATTTACTTATGAAAATGAAAGTGGAAGAGGTGGAAGAGATTGACAGGTGTGGATTGGTGTGGATAGGTGGATTAATTAAGGTGTGGATCTATTATGAGGTCTAGAGGAGGATGGAGAGAAGAGAAGAAGGATGGAGAGAGAAGGAAGAGGAGAAGGAGGAGGAAAGGTAAGGAAGAGGTGGAGTGGAGATGTCAGCTGGAGGAAAAGGAGGAGGAGAAGTAGAAGGAGAATAGAAGATAATGGTGATGATGATGATGAGAAAGGAGGAGGAGGATAACAATAAGGAGAAGGAGGAGGAGGAGGAGGGGAAAGAAGAAGAAGAAGAAGAAGAAGAAGAAGAAGAAGAACAACAACAACAAACAGAACAAGAAAAATGTGAATAAGGAGAAGGAAGAAATGGAGAAGAATGAGTAGGAAGAGAAGAAGAGAAGAACAAGAAGGAGAAAAGGAGAAAAAAGAAGAAGAAAAAGGAAAAAAAGTGCCAACAAAAACAACAACAACGACAAAGAAAGAGGAAGAAGAGAAGAGAAGAGAAGAGAGGAAGTAGGTGGAGGAATAAAGAAGAAAAGTAAAAGGAAGATTGAGGAAGAATGTGGAGGAGGAAGAGGAGAATTAGTTGTGGTAGGGAGATGCAGGATGCTGGAGGAGGAGGAGGAGGAGGAGGAGGAGGAGGAGGAGGAGGAGGAGGAGGAGGAGAAAGTTGTCATGTGGGTTTGCGGTTCAAAGGAAATTATGAAGCGTTTGTTATGTAGTCTCTCTCTCTCTCTCTCTCTCTCTCTCTCTCTCTCTCTCTCTCTCTCTCTCTCTCTCTCTCTCTCTCTCTTCGTAATTTCTTCATTCTTCCTTTCTTCATTCAGTATTCTTCTTTATTTTTATTTCTCTTCTTTCTCCTCTCGTCTCTTTTTATCTTTTCCTTGTTATTATTTTGTTTCCTTCTGTTTCCTTTTTTTTCTCTTTTTTTCTTTTTCACCACCACCACCACCACCACCACCACCACTACTACTACTACTACTACTACTACTACTACTACTACTACTACTACTACTACTACTACTACCACCACCACCACCACCACTACCCTTTGTTTTATTTCATTACAATGGCATAACAGTAAACAAGTGTGTGTGTGTGTGTGTGTGTGTGTGTGTGTGTGTGTGTGTGTGTGTGTGTGTGTGTGTCTTGAATTGTTTGGCTTCTGATGTATGTTATATTGAAAGTGAAAATAATGTCTCTCTCTCTCTCTCTCTCTCTCTCTCTCTCTCTCTCTCAGTGGTAAAAGTGTACATCGATATTCTTTTATTTTATTAGTTTGCCATTAATATTCGTGGCGTGTTCCGTTTTCTGTTGTAATGAAAATGTGTTATGGTTACGTTTTCTTTTGATTTTCATTTTGGAGACAAAAATAAAGGTGAAAATTTCTAGTGTTTAGATTTTGTTTGTTTTTACTCGTTTGTTTATTTTTTTTATATTTCTCTTCCCCTCTCTCTAATTATCCTTTGTTTTTGTTCTCTTTTCTTTCTCTTCCTCCTCATTATTCTTTCTCTACGTTCTACTTCGTTTTTTCTTCTTCTTCTTCTTCTTCTTCTTCTCTTCTTCTTCTTCTTCTTCTTCTTCTTCTTCTTCTTCTTCTTCTTCTTCTTCTTCTTCTTCTTCTTCTTTCTTCTTCTTCTTCTTCTTCTTCTTCTTCTTCTTCTTCTTCTTCTTCTTCTTCTTCTTCTTCTTCTTCTTCTTCTTCTTCTTCTTCTTCTTCTTCTTCTTCTTCTTCATTTTTATTCGTTTTTATTTTTACAGGTTTAATCTTCTCTTCCCCATCATTTATCATTTTTTTCTCTTTCTTTTTTTTTTTTTTCTTTCTTAATTTCTTACTTTCTTTTTTAATTTCTTTCTTTGATTTTATGTTTACTTGTTTTATTTATTTATTTATTGTATTTTTTTACTTTATCTGATTTTATTTTCCATTCCCCTACACACACACACACACACACACACACACACACACACACACACACACACACACACACACACACACACACACACAGTCGCCTCGCTATTTTACCGTGATGAACGACGCTAATATAACACAAATAAGAAAAAAGAAAGAAAAAGAATATAAACTTCAGTACCAGAATGCGTTTCCATATTCATTCTGGTGACTATTTGGTGATTTTATTCAGCTTCAGAAACTCATGTGGGGGATTAAAATAGTGAAGACTGTGGCCATTAATCTTCTGACCCCATAGACCCTTCCTAATGTCAATAAAATGGTGTAATCGTACATAAATCTCAAGGTAAAAATGTGTCCCAGTACTGAAGGGGGTTAAATTGGTGAAAACTGTGGTCATTAATCTTCCTTCCTCCATAGACCCTTCATAATGTCAATAAAATGGTCTAATCGTGCACAAATCTCAAGGTAAAAATATGTCTCACTACTGAAGGGATTAAAATAGTGAAAACTGTGGCATTAATCTTCTGACCTCCATAGACCCTTCATAATATCAATAAAAAGGTCTTATCGTGCACAAATCTCAAGGTAAAAATGAGTCTCAGCATTGAAGGGGGTTAAAATAATGAAGGTTGTGGCCATTAATCTTCTGCCCTCCATACACCTCTCATAATGTCAATAAAAAGGTCTTATCGTACACATATCTCAAGGTAAAAATGTGTCCCAGTACTGAAGTGGTTAAAAGAATGAATTAATTGATGGTAAGTGATGAAAACAATAAGAATATGCTATAATTTTGGGTGAAAATGGTGACAAACAGTAATAAAGCAGAGCGAAGGAGGCACAGCAGGACCACTCTCGCTATAACTCTCTCATACAACAATTAAAAAGCACAAAAAGAAAAAAAAAACAAGTATATAAACTGAAGCACCTTGAGAGAGAGAGAGAGAGAGAGAGAGAGAGAGAGAGTGAGTGACTGTGATTTATTAACGTTGTAAATTGCTTCCGTGTTACGTTGTGGAGAGAAGACATAGAAAACGGGTTATTATTGTCATTGTTATTATTATTTTTATTATTATTTTTTTTATTATCTTTGTTGTTGTTGTTGTTGTTTTGTTATTGACATCTAAAAAAAGCTTGCTAAGTTTGTCACCACCACCACTACTACCACTACTACTACTACTACTACTACTACTACTACTACTAATAATAATAATAATAATGATACATATTTTTCTGTATATTTTACTTTCTATTCATTATTTTTTTTTTCTGATTTATGTGACATTCCCGTTTTCTTTTCTGGAAATTTACAACATTTTTCATTTCATTTTTTTTATGTGTTTTATATTTACTGGAATTAATTTACGTTCCTTTGTCTATTTATTGATTATTTTTACTCATTAATCTTCTATTTATTTGTTTATCTTATTTTTTTGTTATCATTCTTTTATTTCATTTTCTTTGATTTCATTCTATATATTCTATTTTCCTTTTTATTTATTTATTTATTTGTGAGAGAGAGAGAGTATATTTGCGTTCATATGTATAAGGTACCGTCTAAAATTGAATAGAAAACGGGGTGTAATTATATAAAGAAAACGTTAATTTTTAGGATTGACTTCTCTTTTCTTCATTTTCTCTCTTTGTGTCTTCGTTTGGTTAGGAAGACAATAGGTAAGAATAAGAATAAAAAGAATAACGGAGAAGAAGAAGAAGAAGAAGAAAAGGAGTGAAGGAGAATATAAGAAGTAATGTAATAAATGAGAGAGAAATGAAAGATGGAAGGAATGAAGGAAGGAAGAATTGAAGGAAGAGGAGTAAGCAAAAATGAAGAAAATTAATAATAAGAATAAGAAAGAAGAACAAAGAAGAAAAATAGGAAAATAAGTAGTAGTGTTATGAATAAGAAAGAAGGAAGTAAGGAAGAATTTTGAATAAAGGAAGGAATGAAGAAAAAGAGGGAAACGAAAATGAATAAAATAAAAAATGAAGATTAAGATGAAAGAGGAGATGAGGAAGGAAAATAAAAGAGTGAATAGGAGAAATAGAAGATGAAGGAAGCGAAGAAGATGAAGGAAAATAAGATAAAAGGTGGAAAATAGATAACAAAATAAAGAAGAATAGGTGAAGGAGACAATAACAAAAAGAAAATGGAAGGAGGAAAGTAAATAAATGAATGAATGAAGAAGTTGAATAAGATGAATAAAAAGAAGAAATAGGAGGAATATAATAGTCATCCATACCTACCTCGTTTTCTGTTATGGATGTGCCTCCCGTTTTCTTTACAGTTTGAAGAGGTAACTTAGATATTTTGTTGATTTTTCTTATTTATTTTTCCTCTTTGTCTTCTTCTTCTTCTCTTCTTCTTCTTCTTCTTCTGGCGTTATTTTTTATTTATTTGTATATTTATTTTTTTTGTATTTTTTTTTCGTTTTTTCTTGTTCTTGTTCCTCTTCTTGTTCTTCACCTCTCTCTCTCTCTCTCTCTCTCTCTCTCTCTCTCTCTCTCTCTCTCTCTCTCTCTCTCTCTCTCTCTCTCTCGTTTAGTTCCAGTTTTTTTGCTTGTTTGCTGTTTTGTTGTAATTATTTTTTTTTTTTTACCTTTCAAATTACATCCATTTTTTTTCTCATTTCTATTCATTTTTGTTCATTAATTATTGTTTTTTTTTATATTGAATTATTTTGTATATTACCTTATTTATTTTCTACCTTTTTTTTCTATTTTTTTCTATTTTGTGATTGTTTTTCATATTTATTTATTTATTTATTTGTTTATTTATTTTGTTCCTTTATTTTATTATTTTTTTTATCCTTCAAATTACCTTTTTTTCTTCTCTTCCATTTATTCATTTTTTTTTATCTAATCTAATTTTATATATTTATTTATTTATATATTTATTTTGTTCCTTTATTTAAATTATTTTCTACCTTTTTTTTCTTCCATTCATTCAATTTTTTTATCTAATATTTTTTTTATTATTTTTGATAGATTTTTTTTCATATTTATTTATTTATTTATTTATTTATCTATTTATTTAATTGTAATGGAAAAAATATTATCGGAGGAAGAAGACACAGGGAAATAAAAGTTGCACGTATATTTTCTATAAACTATGTGTGTGTGTGTGTGTGTGTGTGTGTGTGTGTGTGTGTGTGTGTGTGAGTCAATACACTTAGCTCTACCTTAATACATACATACATACATTAATAATTACAGCGACAACAATAATAATTCTCTTTCATTAATTAAACACGATAATAATAATAATAATAAAATAATAATAATAATAATAATGATAATAATTAATAAAACGGTCTTTTTTCTCCTTTCATCTTTGCGTGAGATATATCTATTAATTCATTTATTTAGTTATCTATCTAATTATTTCACATTTTTATTTAATCTGATAATAATTCTCTGTTTATATATATATTTTTTTTATTTACTTTTCCACATAAAAAATAATATGATTAGCACCATCATGTCTTCTCTCCCATTGACTAGCTGTGACCCGGGGAGGGGGCAGGGGGACGGGGAAGGGGGGGAGGGGAAAGGAGGGAGGAGGTGCGGCTAAGGGTGTGGGAGGGGGTAGTGGTGGTGATGATGTGATGAAAAGATAATGATAACCACCACACACACACACACACACACACACACACACACACACACACACACACACACACACACACACACACACACACACAAGAAGGAAAGCTTGGGGGAATGGTGTAGGATTCTCTCTCTCTCTCTCTCTCTCTCTCTCTCTCTCTCTCTCTCTCTCTCTCTCTCTCTCTCTCTCTCTCTCTGAAATATATGTGCATGTTTCCAATAACAATAAAAAAATCAATATGTAACTGGAAACTGTGTGTGTGTGTGTGTGTGTGTGTCCTTCAGCTTCCTCGACAAGTCTCCTCGTGTTACTACTCTACTTGTACTACATGGCGGAAGGGGGGAGGTTGATGGGTGGGATGGGGAGTATGGAGGAGGTAAGGGAGGGGGAGTGGGAGAGCCGCCCCCCGTGACGAGCCTGGTGCTTTGGGGGGGGCGGGGGCGAGGGGTGTGGGCGCGTGTGGTTGTGTTCGTTGTACACGTAAAGTAACGGACGGTTTGTACGTAACGGACGGAAGTTCTGTACTTAGATTACCAGGACTTCGGGTGAGGGAGCGGGAGGGAAGGGGTGAGGGGCGGGGTGCCTCACGCTGAGAGCACTGCCATTGGGGGCGGCATTCCCCCCGGCGCGGCGTCCACCTCCATGGGGGAGGAGGGCTTGATGGTCACCTCACAGGAGATCTTCTCACCCTCCTTCTCCACCAGCTCCTCCTCCTCCTCGTCGTCCTCCTCCTCCACGTCTATGTACGCGTCCTCGTCGTCCTCGTCGTCGCCTCCCTGTAGGTCGCTGGTGGCGGAGCCGTCCCTGGCCTTGTCGCCACCTGGCGCCGCGGGATCGTCCTGGCCCTGGGGCGGCGAGTAGCGGCGCGGGCTGCCGTCCAGGATGGTGGGCCCGTCTGAGTCGTGCTTCTTCATGTGTCGGTCGAGGTTGGTCTGCTGGCCGAAGGCACGCTCGCACAGGCGGCACTTGTAGGGCTTCTCCTTGTTGTGGATGTTGCGCACGTGGCGCTGCAGGTTGGACGAGATGCTGAACGACCGCTCGCAGAACTTACACTTGTACGGCTGCTCGCCCGTGTGCGTGCGCAGGTGGCGCGTCAGGTTGGCCGACCGCGGGAACACCTTGCCGCAGAACTTGCACGAGTACCGCTCGCGGGGCCGCGCCGAGGACAGGCCGGACACCACGCCCGCCACGCCGTGCCCCTCGGAGTGCTGCGACACGCTCACACCCTTAGGAAGACGCTCGCCCATCACCTGGTACAGCGCAGGGTGCCCCGGGGGATGCGGCCCTGGCGGGGGCCCCGGTACCTGGCACCAGCTGGGGGGAGCCCGCGTGGGGCCCCAGGTGGTAGGCGGTGTGGGGCAGGCCCATCACAGGGTACGGGGAGCGCACGGGGGCGCCGGGAGGCAGCGGGCGGTGGCACTCGCTGGAGTAGACAGGCACGGGTTGGTGCAGGGTCTGGTGCAGGGGCGGCGCGTAGGCCACCACGGGCGGGGGTCGCGGCCCCACCACGGTGCTACTGACGGGCACCATGTGCAGGCCCGCCTTGACGGGATCCGCCTCGATGGGGGCGGGGGCCAGGTCGTGTGGGGGGAGGGGGGGCCGATACTCGTGCACGGGGGAATGGTACTTGGAAGAGGGCGGCACCTGCAGCACTGGAGGCGGCGTGCGGCGCTCCACCAGGTTCATGTTCTCGTCCTCCAGCGGCAGGCGCTTCTTGACGGTGAGGTCCAGCGGCTGGTCCGCCTCGGACAGGTCCAGGGGACGCGAGGCAGGGGACATGCGCGGCTCGCGGTTGTGGGTGGACAGGTCGAAGGGCATGTCCGAGGCCTGGGGCGGCGCGTCAGACCGCCAGGGTGGGGGGTGGGTGTCAGGCAGGTCAGGGGTGGGATACGGGGCGCGCGCCTCGGGGCACACGGCGGCCTGCTTTGGAGAGCCCAGGGAGCCGTGCACGCCGGGGGGACGAAAGGCGTGGGGCGGCGCCCTGAGAGGCAGGCCGGGCACCTCGTATTGGGCCAGGCTGGGGTGGGGGGAGCGGGAGCGAGATACACCAGGGGGCGAGGGCTGGGTGAGGGCAGCCATCAGGCGAGGCCGCCCGTAACTCGGCGCTGGCGGAGACATGTGGTAGTGGTGAGAGTAGGCGGCCGCGGGCGTGATGGGGCGCGGGGCGGGGCGTGTGGGCGAGGCGGCGGGCATGGCGCAGGCTGGGGCGGCCCGGGGCACCAACATCAGGCGGACGGCGCGGCGACCTGTGGAGAGAGGGAGTGAGGGTGAGACACGCGCCACCACCACCACCACCACCACCACCACCTTGGCACGGAGAGGCGGAGAGACACGCGCACACTATCACCACTATCACCACATTACACCACCACCACCACACCGTGACTCCCCCCCCCTCCCCTCTCCCTTCCTCTCCCCTCCGCGACACCCCAACACACACTATCACCTTAAACTTTACTCGAGGTCACACTTTTTGCCCCGCGAGGCCATCTTTTCCCTCGTGACCTGCCACTCCCTCCCTCCCTCTCTTCCCTTCCCCCTCCTCCCCCATCCCCAGGTGCCCCGCCCTTCCTCTACCCCGCCCCTCCCTCCATCCCGACACGGGCGGAGGGCGAGGGGAGGGGAGGGAGAGGCGGGCCTTTGTGTGACCCTGTTTTTGTCCCCCCCTTTGTCTCTCTCCCTTCTCTCCCTTCTCTCTCTCTCTTTCTCTCTTTCTCTCCATCCCTCCACACACCCCTCCCATTCCTTTCTGTTTCTATGTCTTTCTTCCCTTCACTTTTATTTCTCTACAAGATAAATCACGTAACCTTTTTGTAATAGTAATAATAGTAATAATAATAATAATAATAATAATAATAATGTATATGTGATTAAAGCGAAGATAATTAACAGATTACAATACACTTCTGTTTCCTCCTCCTCCTCCTCCTCCTCCTCCTCCTCCTCCTCGCTCTTCAACCAAACCTTTCATCATGTTTCACCCCACTCTCTCTCTCTCTCTCTCTCTCTCTCTCTCTCTCTCTCTCTCTCTCTCTCTCTCTGATTTTTGTAACATTTCTAGACACCAACTCTTAAAAATATTTTGTCTCCACCTTGAGGAGGAGGAGGAGGAGGAGGAGGAGGAGGAGGAGGAGGAGGAGGAGGAGGAGGGAGGAGAGAGAAAGGCGGGGCATATTGAGTCAACCTTTTTAGCATAAGTAGAAGGGAAGAAGGTAGAAGAGAAAGGAGAAGAGGGAAGAGGAGAAGATAGAAGGGAAGGGAAAGAGGAAGAAGGAATGAGGAGAGAACGAATGGAAAAGAAGAGAAACAGGAAAGAAGGTTGAGAAAAGAGAAGATAAGAAAGGAGAAAAGAGAGGATAGGAGGAAAGATGATGAGGGGAAAAGATAAAGAGGAAAAGAGGAGAAGGAATAGAAAAAGAAGGAAAAGCAGATGAATAAAAGGGAGAGTGTGAAGTGGTGAGTCAGAGAGAGAGAGAGAGAGAGAGAGAGAGAGAGAGAGAGAGAGAGAGAGAGAGAGAGAGAGAGAGAGAGACGTAAAACCCACAAACAAACAAAAATACCAACAATAAACTAAAGATAAGAAAAAGAAAAAGAAAAAAAAACACCTTTCATGATTAATTAATGAACCTGACCAATATACAAACGTCCACCTTGAAAAAAAAAGAAAAAGAAAACGAGGCTAGTCAGGAAAGAAAACGGACACCACAGACCTCAAAACTTTCACATCCTCCTCCCTCGGGACATTTAAATGGACCAGTTGAGACTACATGTTGACTGGACCACGTGTTGAAGAATTAAATACCCTTGTTGGAATTTAAATGCCTCGATTGGTATAAAGAATAGAAAATAGTAAATAGAAATAGTAAGTCGAAATAAATAGAAATAGTATATAGTAATAGTAAAATAGTAAGTGAAATAGTAATAGAAATAGTAAATAGTAAGTAAATAGAAATAATGAATAAAAGTAGGAAGAAGGAAAAATGAAGATAATTGAGCATAGTGTGTTGAATATGAATAATAAAGGAAAATAAAGAGAGAATTATATTAAAAGGATGTAAATAAATGAGAGAGAGAGAGAGAGAGAGAGAGAGAGAGAGAGAGAGAGAGAGAGAGAGAGAGATAGGTACCACAGTTAAGTAAATAAAGAAAAATTAGGGAAACGTGATTTAAACAAGAATAAGTAAAAAAAATAATAAAAGTGAAAACGAGAGAAAAATGAAGATATAAGATAAACTAACCTAACTAACCAACCAAACTGGACCTAACCTAACCTAACTTGACCTAACCTAACCTAACCTAACCTAACCTAACCTAACCTAACCTAACCTAACCTAACTTGACCTAACCTAACCTAACTTGACCTGACCTGACCTAACCTAACCTAACCTAACTTGACCTAACCTAACCTAACCCTAACCTAGCCTAACCTAACTTCACCTAACCTTCAACTGGAGCCTTTGGAAAGCAGTGATGGGGAGAGAGCAAAGCGTTTCAGAATACCTAGTCTAACCTAACGACCTTACCTGACCTTACCTGACCCACAACCCTATTCAGAAAAGCGTTTTCTTCTCACCACGACAATTTTCCAAGGCCACAAAGTACTTACCAGGTTTTCAAGGCAGTTTCTCCTTTTGAACCCCTTCAGTACCAGGACGTGTTTCCATATTCATTCTGCTCACTATTTGGTCATTTTATGCAGGTTCAGAAACTCATGTGGGGGGATTAGAATAGTGAGGACTGTGGCCATTAATCTTCTGACCTCCATAGACCCTTGCTAATGTCAATAAATTGGTCTAATGGTACGCAAAACTCAAGGGAAAAATGCGTCTCAGTAATGAACGGGCTAATTAACTAGAAATCTTGCCATTCTATCACCAGAACCAGAAGAATACCTTTAAAAACACGAGTATCTTCAACTAGAGTCCATGGAAAGCTGTGATGGTGACAGGGAAAAGTGTTTCATAATACGACCCCTAACCTAACCTAACCTAACCTAACCTAACCTAACCTAACCTAACCTAACCTAACCTAACCTAACCTAACCTAACCTAACCTAACCTAACCTAACCTAACCTAACTTAACCTAACCTAACCTAACCTAACTTAACCTAATCTAACCTGAAAACATGATGATGATGATGATGATGATGACGATAGAAGTGGATAAGTGGATGGAGGGAGTAGAAGAGTGGAAAGTGTTTAGTGGAAGGCAGTAGAGAGAGAGAGAGAGAGAGAGAGAGAGAGAGAGAGAGAGAGAGAGAGAGAGAGAGAGAGAGAGAGAGGATAGTTTTTGTGGAAGAGTGGATGAATGATGCAATGTTGATGTTGTTGTTGTTGTTGTTGTTGACATATCTTGGTAAGAGCACACATTTGATCCTCCTCCTCCTCCTCCTCCTCCTCCTCCTCCTCCTCCTCCTCCTCCTCCTCCCTCATCCTTGCAAGTGAGTCACATCTAATTACAGGTGTGCCTTTGTTTGTGTCCAGGTGGTGTTGTTTACCTGTGTGTGTGTGTGTGTGTGTGTGTGTGTGTGTGTGTGTTAATAATTTTTTTTTTTAATTCAGAATTGATGT
>NC_059260.1:4616388-4618888 GCF_017591435.1 Portunus trituberculatus | reverse complement strand
CCCTCCTAGCGGAACTCAACCACCTGTTCAGGGCCTTAAAGGAGTGCCTGTGTCCTGAAGCTTTGCCCTGAGTGAAGTGAGAGGGTGTGTGTGTGTGTGTGTGTGTGTGTGTGTGTGTCTCTCTCTCTCTCTCTCTCTCTCTCTCTCTCTCTCTCTCTCTCTCTCTCTCTCTGGTCAGTTTAGTAACCTTGAGTTTTGTAGTGTTTTTGTGTGTTTTTGCCCTAAATGTGGCACTTTTTGTTCTCTCTCTCTCTCTCTCTCTCTCTCTCTCTCTCTCTCTCTCTCTCTCTCTCTCTCTCTCTCTCTCTCTCTCTCTGTTGACCTTGTTTTAGTTTTATTCATTCCTGGTGTGTTTTTTTCTATTTTTTTCTAATCTTCAAGTTTTTTTTTTTTTCTTTTTTTTTTTTTGTACCAGGAAAGGTCTCTCGTTTGTAGTTTCATAAGGTTTCTGGTACTGATAAGGTGTGTGTGTGTGTGTGTGTGTGTGTGTGTGTGTGTGTGTGTGTGTGTGTGTGTGTGTGTGTGTGTGATGTATTATTAAGTTGACCACATTTTGTTTTACTCATATCGTGTATTGCCTTAAACTAACTCTCTCTCTCTCTCTCTCTCTCTCTCTCTCTCTCTCTCTCTCTCTCTCTCTCTCTCTCTCTCTCTCTCTCTAATCGTGGTTTGTAAAGTTCACTGGTCTGTTTTTTTAAGTTTATCAGACACATGCAAGTAATGATTTAGTAGAAGTGGTGTTAAGTAATGGTGTTGCCAGGTTACGTTAAGACAGATTCAGGTTTGGGTGACGTTCAGTAAAAAATAAGAAAAATTAGGTTTGTATAGTGAGGTTAGGTAAAAATAGGAAATAAGTTAAGTTTATTAGTATTAAGTGAGGTTAGGTGTGGTAGAAATAGTAAAATTGAGGTTTGTTTACATGAAGTTAGGGTAGGTTGAAATTGGAAAAAAGAAGTGGGGTTTATTTGAATTTAGTTACGTTAGGTAAAATGCAAAAAAAGTGAGGGTTTTTGCATCTAGTTAAGTTAGGTTACGTAAAAAAAAAAAATGGAGTCTGTTTGTATTAAGTTAGGTTAGGTAGAAATTGAAAAAAGTGAAGTTTATTTGTATTTAAGTTAGGTTAAGTTAGAAATATTAAAAAAAGTGAGGTTTATTTGTATTTCAGTTAGGTTCTGGTTAGGTTTAAATAGAAAAAAGTTAAGTTTATTCATATTAAGTTGGGTTAAGTTTGGGTGGGTTAAGTTAGGTTAAGAAAAAAAAAAGTTTGGTTTATTTTGTATCAAGTTAGGTTTGATTGGGTTGGGTTAGATTGAAATATAAGTTAGGGTTTCTAGATTAAGTTAAGTTAGGTTGGGTTAGGTTAGGTTAAGTTGAAATAGATAAAAGTTAGGTTTGTTTTGAATTGGGTTTAATTGGGTTGGGTTAAATTGACAAAAAAAGTTAGGTTTATTTACAATGGGTTAAGTTAATTAGGGAACAAAAGTTAGGTTGAGTTAAGTTAGGTTAAGTTGGTATTGGTTATGAAAAAAAAGTAAAGTTTGAGGATAGTTAGGCTAGGTTAGGTTGATTAGGGAATAAAAGTTAGGTTTGTTTAGGTTAAGTTGGGTTAAGCTAGGTTAAGTTAGTGTCGATTATGAAAAGGTAAAGTTTGAGGAAAGTTAGATTGATTTAGATATAAGTTAGGTTTCTTTCCTTAGATTGTTAGTTTAAGTTAGGTTAAGATTCGGATTAAGTTAGTTTTTTTTTAAGGTTAGGTTTAAAATGAAGTAGGATTGATTTAGATAAAGATTAAGTTACAGTTACTAAAATTATTAAATAGGTTAAGTTAGGTTAAGGCTGGGGTGGGTTAGTTTTAATTTTTTTTTTAGACTAGATCAATTTAAAATAAAGTTAGAATGAATTAGATAAAGATTAGATTACAGTTACTGAAGTCATTAGCTTAAGTTAGGATAAGGTTGGGTTGGGTTAGTCCTTTATTCGACCATATCAATTTAAAATAAAGTTAGAATGAATTAGATGAATATTACGTTACATTTACTTCAATTATTAGCTTAAGTTAGAATCAGTTAAAGTTTGAGTTACGTTAGCCTTCTCATTTTTTCCTTGATTTTCTTAGGTACAGATCAATAAAAGTAAGATATCTGTAGATTAAGTTTAAAATACGTTTACTTTAATTGGGTTAAGTTAGATTAGGTCAGCTAAGTATCAAGTAATCGTGTGGTGAACTCACTTCCTTACTACCACATAAGTTTTAAGTGCTGATAACTCCAACCTTCAATTTCTGGACACTTAAATCCCTTATAAGTAACAAGAAGCGTTCGTTTACTTAATTTATGGCTGTGAAAAGTGTAGAGGCGTGTGTTACTTATTTTATTTTTGCAAGCCACCCTCATAAAGTCCATATTCAAGGTGATAAGTATTGCAGTGTGACCTTTAAGACACGTAAGGGAGGTAACATTGTTTTAAGTCACCCTCGTAAAGACCCATACGTAAGGTTAGT
>NC_059260.1:4596388-4598888 GCF_017591435.1 Portunus trituberculatus | reverse complement strand
TCTTCTTTACGTTATATCCTCCCTCTCTTCTACTTCTACTTCCACCCTCACCACCACCACCACCACCACCACCACCACCACCACCACCACCACCACCACCACCCGTCCACCCCCTCGTGCACACATTAGAAGGATCAGCATTCCACTCTATATTGAAAAGGAGGTAATGGAAGACAGACTTTGCACGAGACAGGGCTGGGGTAAAGGGGGTGAGTGGGGTGTGTGAGGGTGATCAGTGCATGCCGCCCTTGTGTTACCTCAGGGGAAACTGCTACCTGGGCCCTGAGAAGCCTGTGGTAGTGTGACGGTGTGCGTTAGTGTGTTACCGTGTTAGGTGCAAGATGTGGTTTTTTTTTTTTTTGTGGATGTCTAGTGTGTGTGTTTGTGTTTGTTGGTGTTTTGTTGTGTTGTGTTGTGTTTTTTTTTGTATTTTTGTTTGATTTTTCTCGGTTTTTTTCTGTTTCTCTATCTTTCTTTCTCTTTTTCTCTCCTTTTCTCTCCTTTTTTCTCTATTTCTCTTTGTTTTTTTTATTATTGTTTGTGTTTGCTGCTTTTACTTCTACTACTACTACTACTACTACTACTACTACTACTACTACTACTACTACTACTACTACTACTACTACGTTTTCCTTGTTTTTATTCTTCGTCTTGTTTTGTTTTTCGTTTTTGTTGTTTTTATTGCTCATATATCATCGTCATCATCATCATCATCATCATCATCATCATCATCATCATCATCATCATCATCATTAATCACATGTGTCATTGTGTGTGTATATATATATATGTATGTATGCATGTATGTTATATGTATGTATGTATGTATGTATGTATGTATGTAAAGTGCAGGTGTGTACATCAAAACACACAATAGAATACAGGTGTGAATTACAAATTTAGGCATATGTGGACAGGTATGATTAAGTATTTTCAGGTGTGTATAAAGCAAACACACACACACACACACACACACACACACACACACACACACACACACACACACACACACACACAAGAAACAACAGGTGTATACAAACTAACTTAAAATCAACAGGTGTAGTAATGAGACAAACAGGTGTGTCAGTGCCCAGATAAAGTAGTCAGTATATACACAGGTGGGTGAACAGGTGTGTGGAAAGTGTGCAGGTGTGTTTAGAGCAGAGAGGGGGGGGAAGGAAGGGTCCGGGTGTGTATAAATATGCATTGCTATTATAGGGAGGGGAGGAATGGAGTGATGGGGAGGAATGGGTAGATGTATGGGTGATGGATGTGTGGTAGGGTGAAAGTATGGTGACGAGGAGGAGGAGGAGGAGGAGGAGGAGGAGGGAGAAAAAGAGGAGCAGGAGAAAGAGAAGGTGATTTTGTATGCTATGATAGTGGCTAGGAGGAAGACGAGGATGAAGAAGAAGAAAAAGAAAAGAAGAAGAAAAGAAGAAGAAGAAGAAGAAGTGGAGGCAGAAAGGAAAATATAATGGGAAATAAAGAAATATAAAGAATGGAGAAAAAGGAAAAATAGAAAATTGGAGAAGAAGAAGAAGAAGAAGAAGAGAAAATGGATGAGAAGAGGAAGAAAAATATTGGATGCTGAAGTAGAAAGATGAAGAAAAAGGTAGTAAAAAGGAAATGGGAAGAGGAAAGAAGAAAACATGATAGAAAAGAGAAGAGGAAGAAGAATAAATGAAAAGGAGAGAGAGAAGAAGAAGAAGAAGTGGAGAAGAAGGAAAAATAGAAAAGGAAGGAGGAAAAGGAGAACAAGAAAAAAGATTAAAGATAGTGAAGGAATAGGAAACAAAATAGAAAGAGAGAAAAAGAAGAAAATATGAAAAAAATAAATGAGAAGAAATGACGACGATGAAGAAAGAGAGAGAGAGAGAGAGAGAGAGAGAGAGAGAGAGAGAGAGAGAGAGAGAGAGGAGGGGGCGGAAGAAAGAGGGCATTGTGGAGAACAGGGGAGATGAGAGGGGAAGGGGGTAAATGTACTGGAAGTGGAGGAGGGGAGGAATTCGAGGAAGAGGAGAAGAGGAGAAGAAAGAGGAAGAGAAGAGGAGGAGGAGGAGGAGGAGGAGGAGGAGGAGGAGGAGGAGGACATGAAGAACTCGAAATTGGAGAGATGCACAATCAAAATAAGAAAGGAAGTAGAAGAAAAAAGTGAATAATAGTGAAAGAGAAGAGGAGGAGGAGGAGGAGGAGGAGGAGGAGGAGGAGGAGGAGGAGGAGGAGGAGGAGGAGGAGGAGGAGGAGGAGGAGGAGGAGGAGGAGGAGGAGGAGGAGGAGGAAGACCCCCCAGGACCTGTGGATGATGATATGGCACGAGTCCTCCCCATCACGACCCGCCGCAGGACACCCTCTGGCACCCCCTTCTCCTCCTCCTCCTCCTCCTCCTCCTCCTCCTCCTCCTCCTCCTCCTCCTCCTCCTCCTCCTCCTCCTCCTCCTCCTCCTCCTCCTCCCTCCTCCTCACTGGTCCTCCTCCGACGTCCTCTCTTCACTGGTCTGACC
>NC_059260.1:4586388-4593888 GCF_017591435.1 Portunus trituberculatus | reverse complement strand
AAAGAGAGAGAGATTGATGATAATGATGGGGAGAAGAGAGAGAGAGAGAGAGAGAGAGAGAGAGAGAGAGAGAGAGAGAGAGAAGATGAGCAACAAATGAGAAGAGGGAAAAAGGTAAGGAAAAGAAAGGAGGAAGAGGAAATGAAAGTAAAGGAAAAGTGGAGAGAAATGAGGGAAAAAGTACACACACACACACACACACGAGAGAGAGAGAGAGAGAGAGAGAGAGAGAGAGAGAGAGAGAGAGAGAATTTAAGTGTTCTGAAAAGTGATATAAAAGAATATGTTAGGATTCCTGTATTTGTGAATTGCAGGTCAAATTGTGTTAGCATAAGTGGAGAGTCATACCTGCTGTTCACCTGTGCGTTACCCCACCACACCTTTCCTCCTCCCTCCACAGGTAGCAGCGAGGGGCCAATTAGGAACACGTAGCGGTCACGATCAATATGTCAGGTATTTGAGTTTCTCTTTCTCTTTCTCTTGTCTTGTCTCTCTTTTTTTTTTTTATTATTATTATTATTATTATTATTATTATTATTATTATTATTATTATTATTATTATTATTATTATTATTATTATTATTATTATTATTATTATTATTATTATTATTATTATTATTATTATTATTATTATTATTATTATTATTATTATTATTACTACTACTACTACTACTACTACTACTACTACTCTCTCTCTCTCTCTCTCTCTCTCTCTCTCTCTCTCTCTCTCTCTCTCTCTCTCTCTCTCTCTCTCTCTCTCTCTCTCTCTCTGTGGTTCTGAGACCCATAAACGAGAGAGAGAGAGAGAGAGAGAGAGAGAGAGAGAGAGAGAGAGAGATATCTATAGGTATTTGTTTTTACCGTCATAAAAAAATTCTCTCTCTCTCTCTCTCTCTCTCTCTCTCTCTCTCTCTCTCTCTCTCTCTCTCTCTCTCTCTCTCTCTCTCTCCTATTTTTGTTCTCCTTTCTCCTCTTTGTCTTCTGAATTCTTGTTTTTTCCTCTCTTTCTCTTTTGCCTCGTTATTTTTTTTTTTTTCATCCTTATCCTTTTTTTTTATCTATTTTTTGTTTCTCTTTTATCATCGTCTTCTTTGTCCTACTTTTCTTTTTCTTTTCTTTTACTCTTCGTCTTTGTTTCTTTCCTTTCTTCTTTGCATTTTCTTCTTTTCCTCATCTCCTCTTTTCTTCATTCTTATCTATCTCCTTTTTTTCTTTTTTTTCTTTTCTTTTATTATTTATTTTCTTATCCTTTCTTTGTATTTCCTCTTATTTCTCTTTTTATCTTCCTCCTCTTCTTCCCCATCATCTTTTTTCCTTCCTCTCTTCTTCACTTTATTTATTTATTTTTATTTTTTATTCCTGTTTGTCATCTTCGTCTCTATCTTTGCCTTCCTCCTCCTCTTCCTCCTCCTCCTCCTCCTCCTCCTCCTCCTCCTCCTCCTCCTCCTCCTCCTCCTCCTCCTCCTCCTCCTCCTCCTCCGTTAATAGGGACATTCCTGACCGTTTTTTTTTTTGTTTGTTTGTTTCTCTCCCATTTTATCGTCTTCCGTCCTCCCTCCCCATTCCCCCTACCCATCATTCTTGGTCCGTTAGCCTCTCTCTCTCTCTCTCTCTCTCTCTCTCTCTCTCTCTCTCTCTCTCTCTCTCTCTCTCTCTCTCTCTCTCTCTCTCTCTCTCTCTCTCTCTCTCCCGGAAATTATATCTTTGCTTCCAGAGAGAGAGAGAGAGAGAGAGAGAGAGAGAGAGACCTTTCCTCCCATCACCCTTTCCTCCAAATCTCCTCCCCACACATTCCTTCCCATTTCTTCCCCATTACTCCTTGATCCTAAAACACCCATACCCATTAAGTCAGCCCATACTTCCCTTTAAATGGGCAGGTGTCTCTTTAAACTCTCTCCTTTACTTCCCATTATCTTCCCCATTGTCTTTATTTTTCACCCATTTTCTTCGCCATTGTCACCCATTCTGTTATTTTCTTCTATTGTCTTCCATTATTTCTCACACATTGGCTTCTTCATTGTCTTCCTTTATTTCTCACCCATTGTCTTCACCATTGTCTTCTCCATTGTCTTCTGTTATTTTTCACCCATTGTCTTCACCATTGTCTTTCCATTGTCTTCCTATATTTTTCATCCATTGTCTTCACCATTGACTTCTCCATTGTCTTCCTATATTTTTCACCCATTGTCTTCACCATTGTCTTCCTTTATTTCTCACCCATTGTCTTCACCATTGTCTTCTCCATTGTCTTCCTTTATTTCTCACCCATTGTCTTCACCATTGTCTTCTCCATTGACTTCCTTTATTTTTCACCCATTGCCTTCACCATTGTCTTCCTTTATTTCTCACCCATTGTCTTCACCATTGACTTCTCCATTGTCTTCCTATATTTCTCACCCATTGTCTTCACCATTGTCTTCTATTAATTCTCACCTTTTAAAATCTGCCCATTACTACCCATTATCTTCCTGTATTACTCAGTGTTACATTTTCTTTTTTCTTTTCTTTTTGTCTATAATTTTATTAGTGTGTGAATTTTCTGGTTTTCTTTTTATTTTATTATTTTTTTTTAATATTTTTCTTTATTATGTGTTCGTTTGATTCTAGTTTTATTCTTTTTTATCTTCTATCTTCTTTTATTTCCTTCTATTTTATCTTCTTTTTTTTTTTAATCATTGAATTGTATTAAATTTTCAACCATTATTTTTTTATTGTCTTTTATCTCTTGTGTCTTGTTTATCAATTTTGCTTCCTGTTCCTACGTTTTATCTTATCTTCTCTTATCTTCTCTTATTTCCTCCTCCTTTATCATCTTTTTATCATCTATATTAATTCGTACTACAGTTTCAACGTTTTTTTTATTGTTTTATTTTGTTTCTTTCATTTATCAGTTTTGTTTCCTGTTCCCATCTTCTGTTATTCTTTTTTTGTCATTCGCTTATTCGTATCACAGTTTTATCATTTTTTTTTTCAGTCTTATTCCTCTCTCTCTCTCTCTCTCTCTCTCTCTCTCTCTCTCTCTCTCTCTCTCTCTCTCTCTCTCTCTCTCTCTCTCTCTCTCTCTCTCTATCTCTCATCAGTTTTGTTATTTTCATTTATTTAGCTTTTTTAATTATAGTTCTTCCCATCACTTCCCTTCACTTTTTATCGCCCCTTCACTTTTTATTTCTGTTCGTTCCCATCTCTCCCATCTTTACCATTTCTCCATAAATTATTACCTCATCTCTGTTTTACTTGTCTCTTCCTTCCCATCACTTTCCCATTTCCCATCACTCCTCCATAATCTTGCTTTTTTTTCCATCTCTCCCATCATTGCTGTTTTTTTTTTTTTTGTTATTTACTATTTCCCATTATTAAAACCCCGTCACTGTTTTATTTGTCTCTTCATGCCCATCACTTTACCCATTTCCCATCACTTCATATTCATAACCAAAATTTTCCCATCTCTCCCATCACTATTATTTCTATGTCATTTACTGCTTCCCATCACAAAATCCCATCATTGTTTTATTTGTCTCTTCCTACCCATCACTTTCCCCATTCCCCATCACTTCACCTTCATAATTTTACTTTTTCCATCTCTCCCATCACTACCATTCCTTTGTCATTTACTGCTCCCCATCACAAAATCCCATCATTGTTTTATTTGTCTCTTCCTACCCATCACTTTCCCATTCCCCATCTCTTCATATCTATAACCTAAATTTTTCAGTCTCTCCATCACTACCATTTTTATTTGTTATTACTCCCCATCATTATAACCCATTAATATGTTAGGTTTGTGTTTTTCCCATCATTTTAACCATTTCCCATTACTTCATCTCCATTAATTTACTTTCCTGGTATATTTCTGTCTTTTTCTCCATTATTCCCCATTCACTTCACCCATTTATCATCTTTCATCACTTTTTAACCCATTTTTCTCTCCCGTTCCCCATCACCTTCTTCACTTTGTCTCTATTTACTTATTTTACCCATTTTTTTCTCCCCTCTCCCATCACCCATTCCTCTTTCCTCTTCCCTCCCATCACTGCCTCCCATCACTTCAAATATTCCCACGAGAAGAGGAGGAAGAGTCATCATTTCCATTCCTCCTCCTCTTTCCTCCATCTCTCTCCTCCCCTTCCCATCTCCATCTCCCCATCTACCCTCCCCCCTCCCTCCCCCTCCCTCCCCCACCATAATTTCAGGTGATGGGAAGTGCGTGCTACCGTGCTACCCCCATCACCTCCAGGGGAAATGCGGGAAGTGATGGGTGGGGAAGGGGAAGGGGAAGGGGGAAGGGGTAATGGAGACACGAGAAAAGAAATAGTTGATTCAATTGTTTTTCTCTTTTTTGTACATTTTTTTTTTTTCGCTAGATTGTTTTTCATGGTTGGAAATTGGATTGATGAGAGAGAGAGAGAGAGAGAGAGAGAGAGAGAGAGAGAGAGAGAGAGAGAGAGAGAGAGAGAGAGAGAGAAAATTATTTGGATCACTCCTTGTGTTGCATAGAAATTTCTTGTCTCTCTCTGTGTGTGTGTGTGTGTGTGTGTGTGTGTGTGTGCGGCCGCGGGACATGGGCGTGGGTGGTATGGCTGCGTGGGTGGGTGGAGTAAGGTGGGGTAAAGGAAAAATGGGAGTCAAGAGGAGGAGGAGGAGGAGGTGGAGGAGGAGAAGGAGAATTAGGGAGCAAGGGTGAGGATGGGGTGATGAGGTTTGGTGTGGGTGGGGAGGGAGTGTGGGTGGATGGAGGTGGGGAAGGGGGAAGGAAGAATAGAAGAGGAGGAGGAGGAGGAGGAGGAGGAGAGGAGGAGGAGGAGGAGGAGGAGGAGGTGAATTAGAGGGTGGGGAAGCATAGATCACGAGTTTCTGGAGGGCTAGCTGGAGGAAAGAAGGAGGAAGAAGAAGAAGAAGAAGAAGAAGAAGAAGAAGAAGAAGAAGAAGAAGAAGAAGAAAAAAACAAGAATACAGTATATAAATAAGAAGTTGTATAAAAGTGAAGAAGAAAAAAGAAAGTATAAGAGGAGGAGGAGGAGGAGGAGGAGGAGGAGGAGGAGGAGGAGGAGGAGGATGATGGAGGTAGTGGTGGAATAAGAACAAGAAAATATAATTGAAAGAAGTAAAAGAAAAAAAAAACGGAAAGAGAAGAAGAGGAGAATTAGAAAATAAGAAAAAGAAGAAAAGAAGAAGTAAAGTTGTGAAAAAAAGTAATGGAAAATAAAAGAAACGAGAAAATATAAAGAAAATGGAAGAAGAAAAGGAGGAGAAACAGGAATAAGAAGAGAATAAACAAATAAAACAAGAAAATAACGAAAAGTGATAGAAGAGAAAATAGAAAACGGGAATAGAAGTAAAAAAAAAAAAGACCAGAGAGAGAGAGAGAGAGAGAGAGAGAGAGAGAGAGAGAGAGAGAGGTCAGGTAGTTAATGATAGCTAGGTGACGTGTGTGTGTGTGTGTGTGTGTGTGTGTGTGTGTGTGTGTGTGTGTGTGTGTGTGTGTGTGTGTGTGTGTGCAACAGTATAAGAATAGCAGTGAAGAACAAGAACAACAACAATAACAACAAAAAACAAGAACAATGCAATGGAAGGACCAAATAAGCTGAACAAAACAAAAGGAAAAGTAAAAAAAAAAAAATCAAATAGAAAAAAGAGAACAGTTATACGAAGACAATCTCTCTCTCTCTCTCTCTCTCTCTCTCTCTCTCTCTCTCTCTCTCTCTCTCTCTCATTGAAATGTCGGAGGATGACTTCATTATACCCTCCTCTTCTTCCTCCTCCTCCTCCTCCTTTGTACTGTTTGTTCTTCCTTTGTTTTCCTCAGCAATAATTAATTTTGTAATATAAGTTGCTATAAAACAAGAATATAATATAGTCGCCGAATAAGAATGTTGTTTTGACTGCAGTTGTTTGATACTTTGACCTACTTGGCTAAAATATGCTTAGTTGTCATCTGTGGGTAATGAAAGCAATGCAGGAGTTAATCTGGTACAAGCCTATCTGAAAATTCACAGGCAGTGGTGGCGAGACAAGGTGGCGACGCGATAGACAGACACTCCACTCACTCAGTCTTTCGTGACGCCACTGTGACGTTTAACTGTTAGTAAAGAGTAATCACCATTCTAACCACCAGTTCTGGCGTTTTGCTCAACACACACACACACACACACGGGGCAGTGAAGTGGGTGGGGAGTGTGTTGGTATCACCGTGGTGGCCACACAACCCGGCACACTTGGCGCTCTGTCCTGTCCCATCCAGCTCTGCCTCGCCTGGCCCGCCTCGCCAGTCGCCACCAATGTGACGACTCCCCGTCTCTCTCCTTCAGCATTTAGAGTAATGTTTAAGGTTTTCAAGGCGTTTTTTGGTGTTTTCAGACGCGGGTGTACAGGAGGAGGAAGAGGAAGAGGAGTTGGAAGGAAGAGGAGGAGTGTGAGGGGGAAGAGGAGGAGGCGGAGCCATGGAGGAGAGGACGAAAAAAAACATTTTGGGCGAATATCATGACTTTGTTCTTTGTTGGTGATGGAGAGAGCAATGTTTTGACCTCTGATCTGTTGTTAGAAGACTGTGACAAGTTGTGGTGCGTGGCGGAGTTTGTCCTAGCGGTGTTTTTGGTTTGTGTGTAAAATGACGTTTTCGTCATTTGATATATTTTGACTTTTTTTGTGAGCACAGCTGGAGTTGTCTTGGTGTGTGATCTGAGACTTGAAAAATATAAGAAGTGTAAATCAAGTGTTAATGTTCAATAAAATCTTGTCTAGCAATGTGTATTTTCAAATTCAAAATAAATTCGTTACCAAATGAAAAATATTATTTTCTCTCCACGGCAAGGAATTTGCGTTTTCTTTATTGATACGGAAAGTGAAAATTTTTAATGTTTAGAAAATGGAATGTGATGAAGGCTGGCTGTGTTTTGTTCCTCGGGACGGTGGTGTGTTGGTGGCGCCGTTCGTAAAACTTACACACGGATCTTTGGAAACTTCGTCGCTAATACTGCGTTCGGTTATCTTTTTATATTTTAGTTATTAGTTAAAGTAAACCTCGAGTCAGAATTTGTTATGCATTTCAGTATGTGGGTCTTCTTTCTTTTCGTCATTTTCAAAATGAATTACGTTACGTAAATATAGCGCCGAGGACGAACATCTTCCCTGCCTCCCTCCCGCTCTTCACATCAACATCCAGCAAACCTTCCCGGTGTGTTCGGTCGCAGAGACGAAGAAAAGCCAACGTTAACCACGAGAATATGTAAATAGGCCCAGATTACCAAAAATAATGATGAAGTGAAGTGATGCAGTCCCGTTCTGAGCGCCCACGGAAACATGACAACACAGACTCAGGACCCAGACCGAGACTTCTCCTCTCTCTCTTTCTCGTCAGTGATTCTCTCTATATGTAAGGTTTTCCGGGCATTTACAGGTATTTATGAGACTAATGTGCATAATTATGGTTGTAGGAGAAGGTGTAGATAAGAAATGGAGGAGAAGGAGGAAGAATGCAGGAATAGTGAAGTGAAAAGAGGAGTG
>NC_059260.1:4566388-4571388 GCF_017591435.1 Portunus trituberculatus | reverse complement strand
CTACACTCCTTCACACTTCCTTCACCTTCCTTCATCCAAATTTAGACATCTTAAACACTTTCCTTCATGCTTCCTTCACCCTAATTTAGAGATCCTACACTCCTACACA
This sequence comes from Portunus trituberculatus, assembly GCF_017591435.1. Lineage (NCBI taxonomy): Eukaryota > Metazoa > Arthropoda > Malacostraca > Decapoda > Portunidae > Portunus > Portunus trituberculatus. Next base: position 4,571,279 of record NC_059260.1, on the reverse strand, counting down.
GTTCCTTCACCTTCCTTCACCCTAATTCAAATATCCTACACTCTTCACACTTCCTTCACATTCCTTCACTCAAATTTAGACATCCTTCACACTTAGTTCACCCTAATTGAAATATCCTTCACTCTAAAGGAAGGAACACTAGCACACCCTAATCAAGGTATCCTACACAAATTAGACAATCCTTTAATGCATCCTACACGCATCCTTCACGCTACACCCTAAACATCCTTACATGTACATAGGATTTCCATACACCATCCTTCTCTACACCCTTTGCATACACGTTAAGGATCTCTCTCAATATCCTACACCTTTACCTCGCCTCGCTACACCCTCCCGGACCTGGTTACACCCTCCCCGCGGCGCCCACACCCTGTCACACCCTGTCACACCCTCGCTGTTGCTTGTTACACCCTGCTACACTCAGAGAGGAAGCTTCGAAGGACTTCTCTAAGGCAACCCTGCGGAACACGGTGACGGAGGCAAGGACGAAAGAGAGAGAGAGAGAGAGAGAGAGAGAGAGAGAGAGAGAGAGAGAGAGAGAGAGAGAGAGAGAGAGAGAGGTAGATGGACAGATATACAGAGAGAGGGAAAGGGAGAGAGACAGAGAGAAAGGAGACGGAGAGAAGGAAAGAGAGAGAGAGAGAGAGAGAGAGAGAGAGAGAGAGAGAGAGATGGATGGATATGTATATAGATAAATAGATCGCTTTAGATAGATAGCTAGATAGATAAGAGAGAGAGAGAGAGAGAGAGAGAGAGAGAGAGAGAGAGAGAGAGAGAGAGAGAGAGAGAGAGAGAAAAAAACAGACAAAAACAGACATTGAGAGAGAGAGAGAGAGAGAGAGAGAGAGAGAGAGAGAGAGAGAAAGAAACAGAGACAAAAAACAGAGATTGACAAAAAACAGACATTGAGAGAGAGAGAGAGAGAGAGAGAGAGAGAGAGAGAGAGAGAGAGAGAGAGAGAGAGAGATATTATAGCCAGGTTTGAGGCGACCAATAGCAAGGCAGCACACAGACAATCAACCAATCACAGTTAAGATCCTATTTCGTGTTAGCCAATCACATTCCTCGGTTGGAAATAATTTTGACCAATCATCGCCGTTTTTTTTTTTTTTTTTTTTTTGTAATATGGATAAAAAAAATAAATAAATGAGACTTGTTTATTTATTTATTTATTTATTTATTTAGTTTGTGTTGTGCGATTTATTGAAGAATGATGAAATATAAGAACGGTTGATAAATTTGAGGAAAAAAAAAATGCAATGATAAAAGAAGAAAATGAAAAAAAAAAAACAAGAAAAAGGGAACACAAAATATGATGCGGAAAATAAAATCAAAAGAATGAAGAAAAGAAAAGAAAAAAAATGATGATAAAAAGAAATTACATAAAAAAAAAAAGAAATAGAAAAAAAATATGAAAAACAATAAAGATTCAGAAAACAATAGAGAAAAGAAAGAGAAGAAAAGAAGAAAAGAAGAATCATGTTTTGAATTAATATAAAACAAAAAATAAATTCCAGGAAAACAGAGAGAGAGAGAGAGAGAGAGAGAGAGAGAGAGAGAGAGAGAGAGAGAGAGAAATCTGAATCGAGTAAAAGAGGAAATGTGGAACGGGGGAGGAGGAGGACGAGGAAGAGGAGGAGGAGGAGGAGGAGGAGGAGGAGGAGGAGGAGGAGGAGTAGGAGGAGGAGGAAAGAGTAATTCTTCCTGGACTTCTCTTTATCATGGTCATCTTGGGGGCTGTCGCTATTAATAACAGAGAGAGAGAGAGAGAGAGAGAGAGAGAGAGAGAGAGAGAGAGAGAGAGAGATGAACACACCCACACAATTCCTTTTCCCTTCTTCCTCTTTTCTCTTTCTCATCTTATTATTATTTTTTTCCTTCCTTCTTTCCTTCTGCCTTTGCTCTCATTCTTTCTTCTATTTTGTTCTTTTCTTCCTTTTCTTTCTTTTCTATTTTTTCGCTCCTTTTATTCCTCCTTTCTCTAATATTTTCCTAATCTTTCTTCTTTCTCTAACTTTTTCTCATCTTTTCCTTTCTCTCCTTCATTTTTTCCTCCTTTCTCCATTTCCTCCTTCCATCTTTGTTTGTCCTATCTTCCCTTCCTTATCTATTCCTCCTCCTCCTCCTCCTCCTCTTCCTTCGCTTTCCCTTCCTTTCTTCCTGTTTCTGCCTCTCCTTCCTTTTCTCTTCCTGTCTAATATCACCCATTTTTATTCGTCTTCCTCCTCCCTCTCTCTCTTCTCTCTCTTTCTCTCTCTTCTACCCTCTCTCTCTCTCTCTCTCTCCCTTTTCCCTTCTTCTTTATTTTCATTTGCTTTCTCTCCTTTTCTCTCTCCTCCATCCACCCATTTCCTTCTCATCCTTTTCTTCCACCCCCTCTCTTATCTCATTTCCTCCCACTCTCACTCTCTCACTCTCTCTCTCTCTCTCTCTCTCTCTCTCTCTCTCTCTCTCTCTCTCTCTCTCTCTCTCTCTCTCTCCATCTCTTCCCATTTCTTTTGCCTCTCCCTTTTCTCTTTCCTCCTTCCAATCTTACGTCCTCTTCCATCCACTCTCTTCTCTTTCCTTCCTCCCTCTCCCTCTCCCTCTCCCTCTCTCCAAGGATGATCGGTAAAATAGAGTCCCCTTCACCTGAGCAATTAATTAAAGGGCAGGTAAGGGAAGGCTTGGAAAATACCTGGGGATTGTCAAGAGGAGGAGGAGGAGGAGGAGGAGGAGGAGGAGGAGGAGGAGGAGGAGGAGGAGGAGGAGGAAGAGGAAGTTATATTTATAGCAGCATTTTCTACTACTACTACCACCACCACCACCATCATCATCATCATCATCATCATCATCACCATCACCACCACCATCACCACCACCACCACCACCACCACTACTACTACTACTACTACTACTACTACTACTACTACTACTACTACTACTACTACTACTAGATGGAGAGATGAAGGAAGAAATGGAGGAGGAGCAGAGATGAGGGATGAGAAAAAGAAGACGAAAGAGGAGATGGAGGAAGAAGAAGAAGAAGAAGGAAAAGAAGAAGATGAAGAAGAAGAAGAAGAAGATGAAATTTAGAACAGGGAACAAATAAGAAGAAAAGAAGAAGTAGAAGGTGAAAATAAGTAATGAAAATGATGAAAATAGAATAAAAAGATGAAAGTGAAGGAGAGAAGTATAATGTTGAAGGGAAATTGATTCAGAAATAGAGAAAAGAAAGAAATTAACGGGAATATAATTTTTAGTGAAGAATTACAAGATTTTTTTTTCGTTTGGTAGTGAAGGAAAGCAACAACAAACAACAACAACAACAGGAACAAAATCAACAACAACAACAACAACACTACTACTACTACTACTACTACTACTACTAATAATAATAATAATAATAATAATAATAATAATAACAATAACAAAACAACAGTAACAAAAACAACAACAACAACAACAACAACAACAACAACTACTACTACTACTACTACTACTACTACCACCAACAACAACAACAACAACAACAATATCAAGGAACGGACAAAGGAAGCGACAATCACACACACACACACACACACACACACACACACACACACACACACACACACACACACACACACCAACCACAAGTGATCTCCCCCAAGGTTTGTTCATGGTTCCAACACGCCTTAACACACTCCAGGGTCGCTCGCCACTGTGTCACCCTATTCTTGGAAGGTTGCACTGTGCGGGGAGGGGAGGAGGGGAGGGGAGAGAGAGAGATGGGAGAGTAGTTGGGGAATTGAGGGGAAGAGAAGAGGGGTTGGGAAAAGTAGGTAAGGAAGAGGAGAGGTAGAGGAAGAGAGGGGAGGTGAGGGGAGAAGGGGAGGGGAGGAGGAGGAGGGGATGGGAATGGGGCGTTGCAGAAGAGAGGTTGGGAAAGGAAGGATGGGGAGGGAAGGGGGACGGGAAGGGTTTGGGAAGGGAGAAAGAGGGAAGAGGAGGGTAAAGGGAGGGGAGGAGGAGAGGGAGGGTACATTGTAGAGGAAGAGGAGGAAAAGGGAGAGGTTAGAAGAAGAAGGGGAAATGAGGGGAGAGGTTTGGGAAGGGAAGGATAGGGAGGGAGGGGAAGAGGGAGAGGACGAGGAGGGAGGGGAGAGGATAGGGAATTGAGGGGAGGGAAGGAGAGGGGAGGGGAAAGGAGGGGATGATGTAAGCAGGGTGTAATTTAAATGGGCTGGGTTGGGATGGGTTGAGAGAGAGAGAGAGAGAGAGAGAGAGAGAGAGAGATCACAGGTCAAACTACATCATAATTCTCTCTCTCTCTCTCTCTCTCTCTCTCTCTCTCTCTCTATTTCCCTTTTTTCTTCAATTATCTCTTGTTTTCTTTTACTGACACATAATCTTTGACCTTCTAAGAGTCATTTCATATTTTTCCCTTCCTTTCTTTTTCGCCATTGAAGGAGAAAGGGGAGGAAGGAATAGGAAAAAAAAAAGGTATAAATGGGTAGACAGAAATTTTATAGGGATGGAAAAGAAAGGCGGGTATTTAAAAGGAATGGGTATAGAGAAATGGGTGTTTTTTTAATGGAAAGGAGGAAACTTAAAGGGAGATATATGGAGAAAAAAAGGGAGATTAGTGTTTGCATAGGGAGATAAAGGAAGGGTGGAAGGGGAAAGGAAAGATAGAAGGAAAGAAATAGGGAAAGTTTAAGATCGCTGCTGTCTTTCTATCAGTAGCTTTCAAGTCAAAGCAAGCATCGGTGGTTCAGTGGTAGAATTCTCGCCTGCCACGCGGGAGGCCCGGGTTCGATTCCCGGCCGATGCATCTTTTTTTTTTTTATTATTTTTATTGTTTATGTGTGTGTGTGTGTGTGTGTGTGTGTGTGTGTGTGTGTGTGTGTGTGTGTGTGTGTGTTTT
>NC_059260.1:4541388-4556388 GCF_017591435.1 Portunus trituberculatus | reverse complement strand
ACACACACACACACACACACACACCTGTAGACCATATTAGCAGGTGAGAAGATTCGTGTATGTACCTTTAATTAAAGTTCTTATTCTGAACCACTCCTCTGCGTCACCTCTATTCTAAAAAGCTTTATTTAAATTGGAGCGAGTTTCATTAAGGTGTTTTTATTAAGGTGCTTTTATTTGAATCAGCATTTTTTCCCCCTTTTTTTTTCTTTTATTATTTCTTTCTCTTATAGATTTTGTCTCAATTGTTTATCATTACAATTAATCAGTTTATTCGTGTTTTTTTTTCATTTATCGTCTTTTTCTACATTTCATTCAGCTTACTCACCGTTGTAGTTCACTCATTTCATTTTTTTTTTTACGGTTTTAGAGGCAGAGTGACAAGATTTCTGGACTATTAATTGGAGGACACTCTTCGAAAATCCTGCTTATCATATTTCTGGTCCTTGAAAATAGTAGCGGTGACAGCAAAGCGTTTCTGAATACCTGTCTCTCTCTCTCTCTCTCTCTCTCTCTCTCTCTCTCTCTCTCTCTCTCTCTCTCTCTCTCTCTCTCTCTCTCTCTCTCTCTCTCTCTCTCTCTGCTCTGTTATCTATTCTATTTTCGTTATTATTCTCCTTTTCAATCTATCAGTCTTAACATGTTTTTTGTCTATTAATTCTCTCTCTCTCTCTCTCTCTCTCTCTCTCTCTCTCTCTCTCTCTCTCTCTCTCTCTCTCTCTCTCTCTCTCTCTCTGAAATTTCTCCTTTTTTTGTCCTTTTCTATTTTATTGAGGTTAATAATCGATTTATCTTTTTTTTTATTCTTTATTTTCCTTTATTTTTATTTTTATTTATTCTATTCTATTTTATTTATTTATTTTTTTTTCGTCTACGAGTATTCTTGATTTTGTGACCTTTTGTAACGAAGAGGCGAGAAGGTTAAGTGCTTTTTCTTTTTTTTTGTTTTCTTTTTCCTTTTTTCCTTTTTTTTTGCTTTGCCATCTTTGTCATCATCATCATCATCATCATCATCATCATCATCATCATTATCGTCAGTATTGTTATTATGATCATGTTTCTTTGTTTTTTTCTACTTTGTTGTTGTTGTTGTTGTTGTTGTTGTTGTTTATCAGTATCGTTGTCTTCTCTTCCTTTCTTCTTCTAATTCATTATCATCATCATCATCATCTTCTTCTTCTTCTTCTTCTTCTTCTTCTTCTTCTTCTTCTTCTTTTCTCTTCTTCCTCTTCTTCTTGTTCTTCTTGTTCTTCTTTTCTCCTTCCTGTCTTCTTGTTGTCCTTTTTCTCCTTCTTCCTTGTCTTCTTGTTCTTTTTGTTCTTCCTCTTCTTCTCCTTCTTCTTCTTCTTCTTCTTCTTATTATTATTATTATTATTATTATTATTATTATTATCATCATCATCATTATGTATTGTCCTTACTCCTTTATTACTTATTTTACTGCTCTATTGACTTGCATGATCTCTCTCTCTCTCTCTCTCTCTCTCTCTCTCTCTCTCTCTCTCTCTCTCTCTCTCTCTCTCTCTCTCTGATCTATCAATTATTTCTACTTTTTTTTCATATTTCTCTGTATTTAGTCCATCTTTACTCACATGTTCCCGTTTTCTTTAGTTCAAGGGGGGGGGTTAATTTGTCGCCTTTTTTTTTCTTTTTCACTTTTCTTTTTTTTTCTTTTTATAGACACTTTCATAAATTTTCTCCTGTGAACTTTTGCTTAATTTCTTTTCGATTGTGGTAGGTTAAGTTATAATTTCCCTTTCTTCTTCTTCTTTTCTTCTTTTTTCTTCTTCTTTATTTTTTTTCTTCCTGTTTTTCTTGTTCTTCTTCGTGTTCTTTATTTTTTCTTCTTCGTCTTTATTTTTTCTTCCTCTTCGGCTTCGTCTTTTTTTTTTTTATTTGTTATTTGTTTCTTCTTTTTGTTGTTGTTGTTCTTCTTGTTCTTCTTATTCTTTATTTTTCTTCTTCCTTCTGTTCTTGTTCTTGTTCATCATCATCATCATCATCTTCTTCTTCTTCTTCTTCTTCTTCTTCTTCTTCTTCTTCTTCTTCGTAATTCTATCTCTATTATTTCAAATTTTGGTGTTTCTAGAGAGAGAGAGAGAGAGAGAGAGAGAGAGAGAGAGAGAGAGAGAGAGAGAGTGTGTGTGTGTGTGTGTGTGTGTGTGTGTGTGTGTGTGTGTGTGTGTGTGTGTGTGTGTGTGTGTGCATAGAATGGATGAGATACGTTGATAGATAGATAGATAAATTGATAAATAGACAAAGATTTTAGTGTGAAAGGCCCTTTATTTATTTATTTTTCTTTATTCTTTAGTATTTGAGATTATTTTGCTCAATATTTTCTTTTCTGTTTTTGTAGTTTTAGGTCAGTAACCCCTCTTGATTGATTGATTGATTTATTTATTTATCTATTTATTTCTTTATCTATCGCTCAGTAGCATTTTAGTGATTTTTGTCTTTCTCTTTAGCATTTCAAGTCAACATTTTTATTTTTTTCAATATTTTTCTCTTTTTTTTTCTTATTTATCCTTCTCTTCTACAATTCACCTCTTCTTTTTTTACTTGGGCAGTTTTTTTTTTTTTTAATTATCGTTCATTCTCTCTCTCTCTCTCTCTCTCTCTCTCTCTCTCTCTCTCTCTCTCTCTCTCTCTCTCTCTCTCTCTCTCTCTCTCTCTCCTTTTTCATCATTACACTTTATTCATTCTATTTTTATTTGGATCAGCACTTTCCCTTTTTTTTCTTTTTTTTTTCTTTCTCTCTCTTATACATTTCATTTCCATTGCTCATCATTACAATTAATCCGTTTCTTCTTATTTTGTGTCAATGTTTTTCCTTTTCCATCATTTATTTTTCATGTATCGCTGTCTTTTTCTCCATTTCTTTCACCTTTCTCACCATTACAATTCACTCATATTATAATCTGTCAATATTTTCCTTTTCATTATTATTCATCACTCTCTTACATTTCACGTACTCACCATTACAATTCACTCATTTATTACTATCTCTATCAGTAATTTCCCCCTTTTTTTTTTATTCACCACTCTCTTCTTCATTTCACATCACAATCACAATTCCCTTAGTCTTCATTAATTTATCCATCAATTAATTACTTTTTATCAATCGTAAGACCAACATTTTAATCCTCTCTGACATTATAAGCGTCAATGTTCACCTAACCTTTCCTTTTATTCCCATGAGAGAGATAGAGAGAGAGAGAGAGGGGGAGAGAGAGAGAGGTCACGAGGTCTTCTTTTTGTCAAACGGTGTGATATTCTTATTTAATTTCGTGTCACAGACTCGTATCCCGTGTCGTGTCATTGCGTTTAGACCTTTTGTTTTTGTATCACCTGGGATTCGCCGGGACCTGTTTGGGAGACGTACAGACAGACAGACAGGTGAAGCGAGGCCAGGTGAGTGTGGTGTGTTGATTGGTGCAGGTGAGTGTGCTTTGCTTCACCTGTTACTTGTGGTATTGGCTGGTGATTAGTAAAAGGTGTGAATTTTGGTGAATTTTGGTGTATTTTTATTTTTTTTTCTTGTATTTTTGTTTTGGTTTGGTTTGACGTTGTTGTTGTTGTTGTTGTTGTTGTTGTGGTGGTGGTGGTGGTGGTGGTGGTAGTGGTGGTGATCCTGCTACAACTGCTACAGCTACTGCTACTGCTACTGCTACTAATACTGCTGCTGCTGCTGTTCTAGTAGTAGTAGTAGTAGTAGTAGTAGTAGTAGTAGTAGTAGTAGTAGTAGTAGTAATAGTAGTAGTGGTAATAGTAGTAATAGTAGTAGTAGAAGTAGTTGTTCTTTTTTCTATTTTTCTTTTCCGTTTTTCCTTTTCATCATCATCATCATCATCATCATCATCATCATCATCTTGGCTTGTGACGTAGAAATGGAACGAGTATTTAAAGAGATAAGAGAAAGAAAGTAGTATTGGAATGCATTTACAAAGATTAGGGCGAAGAAAAGGAGGAATAGAGAGAGAGAGAGAGAGAGAAAGAAAAAAAAAATTCAAATATTAACAACAATTTATTTACCTGAAGACATGAAAACAAAAAAAAGTTCCTGTCATTTACCTGTCGATTAATTTTTAGCATCATCACCTTACCTTTAATTAAATAGAACAGCAAGATGCCTAATAAACCACCTTGTTTTTACCCACCTACCTGCCGCCACCTTATTCACATGTACTTACTCACCTTTACCTAACGAGTACAGGTGCAAGAGATATTTTCCCACGGGAGTTAAATTATCGTGGCATTTACCTGGTTGTTTTTTTTCCTCTGTGTTTATTTGTGTGTTTGTGTTCGTTTTAATGTCTTGGTATTAAAGTGTTTTTATTTTTTTTAATCTTTTTATTGAAGTATTTGTCGTGTTTATTTTAGCTTTATTTTTGTATATATGTTTTTTTTTTGTGTGTGTGTGTGTGTGATTGTGTATCTGTCTATCTATCTATCTCTCTGTCCGTCTATCTATCTACCTATCTATATATTTATTTATCTATCTGTATTTCTATCTCGATATCTTTCGGTCAAACTGTCTATCTGTATCTATCTATCTATCTATCAATGTATCTATTCCTGTTCTTGCATTCTATATCCATCCATCTATCAGTCTATTTATCTATCTATCTTTCTATCTCTCAGTCCATCCATGTATCTTTATCTATCTCTCCCCCTGTATGTGTGTCTGTCTACTTGCCTATGTATCTATCTATATCCCCAGGTAAGGAGGTAAGGCCTGTATCATTAAGAAGAATTATGAGGCTGTTGCTACTAATGTTGTTGATGAGATTATTTTATATGCATTGTTTCTCCTCCTGCAGACAGTTATGAGACAAGGAGGAAGGAGAACAAGACGGAATTATCGTTCAGGAGGAGGTGTAGCTGCAATAACAATAACAACAACAGCAACAGCAACAGCAGCAGCAGCAGCAACAACAGCAGCAGCAAAGTAAGAAAAATATAGGAGAAAATGATGAACAAGAAGTGAGAAAGAAAATAAAAAGGAAGGAAAAGAGTAGAGGAAAAAATGTAAGTGATTGAAAATAGACGATATAAGAGAGAGAGAGAGAGAGAGAGAGAGAGAGAGAGAGAGAGAGAGAGAGAGAGAGAGAATAACTTGTCTGAACTTCATTCGAACTTTACCTGAGAGTGAAGTGAAAATGTGAAGTGTGAGGAAGAAGTAGAACGTTTTAAAGTACTTGGAATGCTTGAACAAATGTGTGTGAGAGAGAGAGAGAGAGAGAGAGAGAGAGAGAGAGAGAGAGAGAGAGAGAGAGAGAGAAAATAGAAAACGACGAAAAAATAGGAAACTGAAAAAAATAGTGATGAAAAAAAACAGAAAACGAAAAAATTGGGAAACGATGAAAAAAATTTGAAAAGGATGAAAAAAATAGGAAACGAAAAAAGTAGAAAACGATGAAAAAATATGAAACAACGAAAAAAATGTGAAACGATGAAAAAAATTGAAAACTGAAAAAATAGAACGCTATGAAAAAAATATGATGAAAAAAAATTGAAAACGATGAAAAAAAGAGAAAACTGAAAAAATAAAAAATGAAAAAAGAAAACTGAAAAAAAAATAGTGATGAAAAAAATAGAAAATGATTAATTGTTTGAAAGGTAAATGAGGAAAAAATAAACTAAATCGTAGCGTTCCTTTTTTTTTACTTTCAATATGAGAGAAAAAGGAAAAAAGAAAAAAAGAAAAAAGTAGATTCTAGTGTTTCCTTTTTAATTTTTTTCTTACTTTGAATGAGAGAAAAAAGAAAAAAAATAGAAAACGAATGGAAAAAAAGTAAAAATCTCAGTGTTTCTTTTTACTTGGAATGTGAGAAGGAAAACAGGAAAACAAAGTAGAGAACGAAGGAAAACAAGTAGAAAATCAGTGTTTCCTTCTTTTACTTTGAATATGAGAGAGAAAAACGAAAAAAGAAATGGAAAATGAAGAAAAAAGTAAAAAAAATCAGTTTCCTTTTCTTTCACTTTTCTGAATATAAGAGAGAGAGAGAGAGAAAGAAAAGAATAGAAAACGAAGGAAAACAAAACAAAATCCCAGTGTTCCTTCTTTTAATTTGAATACGAAGAGGAAAAAGGAAAAATAGAGAATGAAGAAATACAAACAACTAAAAGAGAACAAAGAACAAAGCAATTAATAAACGAGATAATGAGAAACAACAACAACAACAACAACAACAACAACAACAAACCAAGCATTCCCTCTAACAGTAGCAGAGATAAACAACAATAGACAGAAATGAAGAAAAAAAAAAAAAAAAATTAAGAAAAACAAGTAAAAAGAATAAAAATGAGATAAAGAAAAGGACAAACACTAAAACAACAACAACAACAACAACAACAAGTCAAGAAATCTCACCAAATCAACCACGAAGAAGGAGAGAACAAGGTAAATTGAACCAAACAGAACCAAAACACAACAAAACAAACACAAACAAGAACACAATTGATTCACCTTTATGTTCTTATCTGGTCGCAATTACCACTTCACCTGAGCACACCTGCCCTGCCTCGTCATAACCTTTACCTGTCTCTATTTCTATCTTTAACTTGACTTGAATGTTTTTTTACCTGTAGATTTTTTTTTTCACCTGCAAGATCATCAGGTCAGTTGGTTACGGAAAGGTGAGTAGTTAATTAACGACAGGTAAAGAGGTAAAGAGGATGAAGGTGAGGCGAGAGGAGGAGGAGGAGGAGGAGGAGGTAGGAGGAGGAGGTAGGAGGGAGGTAGGTGGTGGTAATCTCTCTCTCGACCCGTTCATCTTTCACCCTTACTTCTCCCCTCCTCCACCTCCTCCTCCTCCTCCTCCTCCTCCTCCTCCTCCTCCTCCTCCTCCTCCTCCTTTCAGCAACGCACGTGACGGAAGAAAAAAAGTTTGCAATGGTTGGAGTCACGAAGTACAAGTTTTGAGGAGGAGGAGGAGGAGGAGGAGGAGGAGGAGGAGGAGGAGGAGGAGGAGGAGAAGGTGGTGGTGGTGGAGGAAAAGGCACGTGCTATACCTGATTCACCTTCCATTTCACCCTTTCTCCTCCTCCTCCTCCTCCTCTTCCTCCTCCTCCTCCTCCTCCTCCTCCTCTTGCTGTATCATCACGTTTTGTTATTATGTGTCTTCATCCTCGTCCTCCTTTTCTCTCTCCTTCGTGAAAATACACAGGAAGTAAAAGTGTCTTCGCCTCTCCCTCTCCCTCTCCCATCCCCCTCTCCCCCCTCCCCTCCCTCTCCCCTCTCCCTCTCTCCCAGTGATCACAGGTAAGCGCGGGTCATCATGCGCCTCTTTCACCTGAGAATTTCACCTTATGATGGATGGGAGAGAGAGAGAGAGAGAGAGAGAGAGAGAGAGAGAGAGAGAGAGAGAGAGAGAGAGAGAGAGAGAGAGTTGTTGACTTCATTTTGTAAAGGAAGAAAGAAAAGTATAGTAAGAGAAATGTAAGTTAGAGAAGGAAAACAAAATCTCTCTCTCTCTCTCTCTCTCTCTCTCTCTCTCTCTCTCTCTCTCTCCGCAGAACAATGACAAAACGAAAGAGCAGAGAGAAAAGAGGAGAGAGAGAGAGAGAGAGAGAGAGAGAGAGAGAGAGAGAGAGAGAGAGAGAGAGAGAGAGAGAGAATGAATAAAGGAATGAATGAAGGAGAGAAGAAAGAGACGAAGAAGAGAGAGAGAGAGAAGAGAGGAATAAGGAATGAAGGAGCCAGGAAAGGAAGAGAGAAGGAGAAATAGAAGAGGAGGAAAAAGAGATTGAAGGATAGAGAGAGAGAGAGAGAGAGAGAGAGAGAGAGAGAGAGAGAGAGAGAGAGAGAGGGGGGGAGTCTTTACCTACCTGAGCGGGGTGGTAATGAGGCAGGTGTGCGGGGAGGTTGTGACCCCTGTTGACCTGTGACCCGCCGCCAAGTATTATGTGGCACGTGTGTGTGTGTGTGTGTGTGTGTGTGTGTGTGTGTGTGTGTGTGTGTGTGTGTGTGTGTGTGTGTGTTTTAATTCACTTTTATTTCATTTTATTTCATCTCTCTCTCTCTCTCTCTCTCTCTCTCTCTCTCTCTCTCTCTCTCTCTCTCTCTCTCAGGATACACTGACCCCACCATCTCCCGTCCACACACAGTAGCAAGCACACTCTCCCTCTCCTCCCACGCTCTCTCTCTCTCTCTCTCTCTCTCTCTCTCTCTCTCTCTCTCTCTCTCTCTCTCTCTCTCTCTCTCTCCTCTCTCTCCTCTCCTCTCCTCTCCTCTTCTCCTTTCTTCTCTTGCCCCTTCTCTCCCTCCCTTCCCATCCCTTACCATACACTCTCTCTCTCTCTCTCTCTCTCTCTCTCTCTCTCTCTCTCTCTCTCTCTCTCTCTCTCTCTCTCTCTCTCTCTCTCTCTCTCTCTCTCTCTCTAAGACGCAAGCTGTATTTAAATCATCCCTGAACGAGTCTCTTGCAGTAATTAGGCTTGTTAAGGGCGGGGTAGTTATGGGGGAGGGAACTTGTTTGTGGTGGGGGAGGGAATGGGCAGGGGAGGGAGGTTTAAAGGTTTTTTAGTGGTGAAATGGGTGTCTGGAAGGGAAATTTGGAGAGAGAGAGAGAGAGAGAGAGAGAGAGAGAGAGAGAGAGAGAGAGAGTTGGAGTGAAGGAAAGTAGCAGAAAAGAATTTGTATATTGAAGGAGGAGGAGGAGGAGGAGGAGGAGGAGGAGGAGGAGGAGGAGGAGGAGGAGGAGGAGGAGGAGGAGGAGGAGGAGGAGGAGGTTTAAGATAATGAAATAGGAAAAGAAAGAAGAGAAAAGAAGAATAAGAATGAGAAAAGTAAATACAGAAATAATTATTCTTTTCTCTTTCTTTTCTCCTCCTTTTCTCTTCCTTTTATTTCTTGTCTTCCTCCTCCTCTTCCTTCTCTTTCTTTTCTTCCCTCCTCCTCCTCTTTCTTCTCTTCCTTCTATTCACCACAACAATTATGCTTTCGTCTTTTTCTTCTTCTTCTTCACTTCTTTTTCTTCTTTTTATTCCCTTCTCCTCTTCCTTCTCTTCCTTTTCTTCCATTTCTTCACAACAATGATTTTCTTCTTTCTTCTTGTTCTTCTCTTCCCTTTTCTCTTTGTCTTCCTTTCTTTTCTCCTTCGTTTTGTTCTTCCTCTTCCATCTCTTCACAACAACGATTTTTTCCTCTTCTTTTTCTTCTTTTCTTCTTCTTCTCCTTTCCTCCTCCTCCTCCTCCTCCTCCTCCTCCTCCTCCTCCTCCTCCTCCTCCTCCTCCTCCTCCTCCTCCTCCTCCTCCTCACACACTGAAACAAAACTCACCTGTCAGTTACATTAATTAATTAGTACAGAGGCTACACAGGTAACAGACAGACAGACAGACAGATAGACAGACAGACAGACAGACAGACAGACAGACAGACAGACAGACAGGTACTTTCTCATATTTATTTACCTGCTAAATGACTGACTCCTTTTTTTATATCGTGTGTGTGTGTGTGTGTGTGTGTGTGTGTGTGTGTGTGTGTGTGTGTGTGGCTTTGCATGCGCACGCACACACGCACACCTGATTTTACCTGTCTCATTAGTGGTAGGTGGGCATCAAGAAGGAGGAGGAGGAGGAGGAGGAGGAGGAGAGGAGGAGGAGAAAAGAGGAGAGAAGGTAAGGGGAGGAGCAGGCGCGTGGTTGCCTTAGGGAGAAGGGAGAGGAGAAGTGGAGGGGAAGGGTAGGGAAGGAAAGGGGAGAGGAGGGGAGGTGAGGGGAGGAGATGGGAAAGGGAGGGGAAGGGAGAGAGGTTACCTGTCTTCCTTCTTACCTGTCAATCATCGTGTGTTCATCTGCATAACTACCTTTCTCCTCCTCCTCCTCCTCCTCCTCCTCCTCCTCCTCCTCCTCCTCCTCCTCCTGCTCTTCCTTCTCCTCCTCCTTTTCTTTAGACACGAGCTTCCCCAGGGCTGTTTTTTGGAAGAGGAGGAGGAGGAGGAGGAGAAGAACAAGAAGAAGAAGAAGAAGAAGAAGAGGAGGAGGAAGAATTTGTTTAAGTATATTTTTTCTCGACTTGCTTTAAAAAACATCATAAATAAGAAAGTTAGACAAGGAATCTCTCTCTCTCTCTCTCTCTCTCTCTCTCTCTCTCTCTCTCTCTCTCTCTCTCTCTCTCTCTCTCTCTCTCTCTCTCTCTCTCTCTCTTGCTTTCTCCAAACAAAAGCACTTCATTCCCAATTCCTCCTCCTCCTCCTCCTCCTCCTCCTCCTCCTCCTCCTCCTCCTCCTCCTCCTCCTCCTCCTCCTCCTCTGCATTTAAAAGACCGAATATTCCTTGAGGCGTGTCCTGTTGGTGGTCTTGTGTGTGTGTGTGTGTGTGTGTGTGTGTGTGTGTGTGTGTGTGTGTGTGTGTGTGTGTGTGTGTGTGTGTGTGTGTGTGTGTGTTAGACAACAGTGAAAGAAAAGCAAAAATAGACAACAGAGAGAGAGAGAGAGAGAGAGAGAGAGAGAGAGAGAGAGAGAGAGAGAGAGAGAGAGAGAGAGAGAGTAAACGCAAACAATAGTAAACATTAAAACCAAAAAAATGAAAAGAAAACGAAAATGGGAGAGAAGGAGAGGAACAGACAGGGATGGAAGAAGAGGAGGAGGAGGAGGAGGAGGAGGAGGAGGAGGAGGAGGAGGAGGAGGATCCATGGTTAGGGTAAACACTCAATTGTTTGCGGAAGATTATGAATAAGTCATCCACCTCCAAGAAGAAGAGGAGGAGGAGGAGGAGGAGGAGGAGGAGGAGGAGGAGGAGGAGGAGGAGGAGGAGGAGGAGGAGGAGGAGGATATAAAAGATGAAGAAGAGATGCAAGGACGGTAATAGATGGCAGAGAAGAAGAGGAGGAGAGACGAACTAGTGAAAAGAATGAAGAGGAGGAGGAGGAGGAAGGAGGAGGAGGAGGAGGAGAAGAAGAAGGAGGAGGAGGAGGAGGAGGAGGAGGAGGAGGAGGAGGAGGAGGATAGAGGAGAATATTTGAAAAAAAACTAATTTAGTATTATTTCTATTGTGTATATCGTTTATTTTTTTCTTTCTCTCTCTCTCTCTCTCTCTCTCTCTCTCTCTCTCTCTCTCTCTCTCTCTCTCTCTCTCTCTCTCTCTCTCTCTCTCTCTCTCTCTCTCTCTCTCTCTCTCTCTCATGTTTTCCTAGAGTGAGAGAGAGAGAGAGAGAGAGAGAGAGAGAGAGAGAGAGAGAGACAGGGGGAAACCAAATCAAATAACAGTAGAAAGTCATTTTTGTGAGCTATCTTTAATTATCTTACTCCATTTGCTTTATTATCTCGTCAAGTTGTTTCCTTTTATGCTTTACTTTTTCATTTCTTTTATTTTTATTTCTCTCTCTCTCTCTCTCTCTCTCTCTCTCTCTCTCTCTCTCTCTCTCTCTTTCTCTTTCTTTTTCTCTTTTTTCTTACTTTCTATTATCATGCAAAGGTTATTATTGTACTCTCTCTCTCTCTCTCTCTCTCTCTCTCTCTCTCTCTCTCTCTCTCTCTCTCTCTCTCTCTCTCTCTCTCTCTCTCTCTCTCTCTCTCGGTAAGCAAACATTCAATTATCTAATCATTGTGAAAAAGCAAGAGAGAGAGAGAGAGAGAGAGAGAGAGAGAGAGAGAGAGAATGTATAAGGATGAAATTAATTAAGATCAGAAATGGGAATGATGTAGACTCTCTCTCTCTCTCTCTCTCTCTCTCTCTCTCTCTCTCTCTCTCTCTCTCTCTCTCTCTCTCTCTCTCTCTCTCTCTCTCTCTCTCTCTCTCTCTCTCTCTCTCTCTCTCTCGTCAACTTGAAATGGAGAGAAGTAGGAAAGCGAGAGAGAGAGAGAGAGAGAGAGAGAGAGAGAGAGAGAGAGAGAGAGAGAGAGAGAGAGAATAAGGAAGGAAGAAGGGGAGATAGAAGAGAAAGATTATTGAAGGAGGAGAAGAGAGAAGAGATGTAGGGAGGGAGGAAGAAGGAGGAGAGAGAGAGAGAGAGAGAGAGGAAGAGGAAAGATGGAAGAAAAAAGAGAAAGAGAGAAAAGGAGACAAGAAAAAAAGGAAGAGGAGGGAGAAAATAAAAAAGGAGGAAGAAGAACAGAGAAGAAAGAAAGAAGAGGAAAAAAAACACATTTGTTGTTTTGGTACTACTACTACTACTACTACTACTACTACTACTACTACTACTACTACTACTACTACTACTACTACTACTACTACTACTACTACCACCACCACCACTAGGTTAATAAAACATGTATTTAAGTTTATTTTCTTTCTTTATGTCTTCTCTCTCTCTTTTCTTTTCTTTAGAACGACACACACACACACACACACACACACACACACACACACACACACACACACACACACACACACACACACACACACACACACACACACACACACACACTGTTGAGATTTACATGAACAAACACGTCCATTTCTAAGACTACCTCCTTTCCCCCATTCCTCCCCTCCCTCCTTCCCTCCCCCCCTCCTTCCCTCCCTCCTTCCCTCCTTCCCTCCTTCTCTCCCTCCTTCTCTCCCTCCTTTCCTCCTTTTCTCTCTCATTCCTCTTACTACTTTTTTATGCACTTTGTAGGTCATTCTCTCTCTCTCTCTCTCTCTCTCTCTCTCTCTCTCTCTCTCTCTCTCTCTCTCTCTCTCTCTCTCTCTCTGAGCACGAACAAAACTGGATAAAAAATGAGAAAATAAGAAAAAATTGAAGAAAGCTAAGAATAACAGAAAATGTAATAAAAAGAAGAGAGAGAGAGAGAGAGAGAGAGAGAGAGAGAGAGAGAGAGAGAGAGAGAGAGAGAGACGTGTTATCATGCCACCATTGCCGCATTGTGATCTCTCTCTCTCTCTCTCTCTCTCTCTCTCTCTCTCTCTCTCTCTCTCTCTCTCTCTCTCTCTGTGAATTATTCTAGTTATTAACACTTCATTTGATATTCGTATACTTTTCTCCTCCTCCTCCTCCTCCTCCTCCTCCTCCTCCTCCTCCTCCTCCTCCTCCTCTGGCTTCTGAAGGAGACGGTAATTTACAGGTAATAAAGCCATTAAGGTGTAACGTCACGTGGAGGAGGAGGAGGAGGAGGAGGAGGAGGAGGAGGAGGAGGAGGAGGAGGAGGGAGAAGAAGAAGATAGAAAGTGTTCAGAATGAGAATGTAAAACTATAAACAACTTTTAATGAGAGAGAGAGAGAGAGAGAGAGAGAGAGAGAGAGAGAGAGAGAGAGAGAGAGAATAATAATAAATGGAAACGTGGTAAAGGAAAAAAATAAGGAAACGAAATAACGGACTGGAATTGAAGAAAAGAGGAAGAGAAAGTGTGAGGAGGAGGAGGAGGAGGAGGAGGAGGAGGAGGAGGAGGAGGAGGAGGAGGAAGAAGAAGAAGAATACAGGTGTGTCATTAAGGGAGGAGACACCTGTAAAAGATAAGGTAGTCTCCATATTTGGTTGTGTCATCTGTTCTCCTCCTCCTCCTCCTCCTCCTCCTCCTCCTCCTCCTCCTCCTCCTCCTCCTCCTCCTCCTCCTCCACTGATTAATTCTTACGGTTATGGTATCTTCTCTCTCTCTCTCTCTCTCTCTCTCTCTCTCTCTCTCTCTCTCTCTCTCTCTCTCTCTCTCTCTCTCTCTCTCTCTCTCTCTTAGCTCAGTTAACAGATCTTTTCATAGGTATCTTTCTGGAGTGGCCTTGAGATTTCAGATGGAGGGCAAGGAAGGGGAAGGGGAGAGTGAGGGGAAAGGGGAAGGTGATGGGGGAAGGGGAATATGAGGGGAAAAGAAGCGAAGATGAGTAAAGATGGGTAGATAATGAGGGGAGGTTAAAAGTAAGGAGAGTGAGGAAGAGGGGAAATGGGAAGAAGGAAGGGGAAAAAGTGATGGGGTGATGGGAAAGGGATAAGATGAGGGGAAATAGATAAGGGGAAAAAGAGGGAAAGTGAGGTTGGTGGTGATTAATTAGGTGTTTGTAGGTAGCCAGGAAAGAGAGAGAGAGAAAAAAAGAGAGGACGAGGTAGACTATCCGTATGTGTGTGTGTGTGTGTGTGTGTGTGTGTGTGTGTGTGTGTGTGTGTGTGTGTGTGTGTGTGTACCTTCACCTGTCATGCATTTAAGATACCATCCCTTAATTAATTACAGGTGTATTTGCTTTTAGAAACCACGAATCACTGTTTAAATTTTTTTTTTTCGTATTCTTTAAAGTGTAATTACGGAAACTCACTTTGATTATACCTGCGTCTTTAAATGGCAAGTGGTTTACAATAATAGAATAATAATGTACAAAAAAATAAAGTTTGCTGGTTTTAATGTATATATGTGAAGTGGAAGTTAGGCTGGATTGGGTTGGGTTGGGTTAAGTTAGGTTAGATTAGATTGGGTTAGGTTAGGTTAAGTTAGGTTAAGTTAGGTTAGGTTAGGTTAAGTTAGGGTAGGTTTGCTTTAAGTTTCTCAATTTAGGTTGGGTTAGGTTAGATTGAGTTAGGTTAGGTTAGGTTAAGTTAGGTTAGGGTAGGGTAAGTTTGTTTGTAGTTTGTTAGTTTAGGTTGAGTGTGATTAGGGTTAAGTTTGGCTGGGTTAGGTTAAGTTAGGTTGGTATAAGTTTGGTTAAGTTAAGGTGGATTTATCTAAAAATTTGTCAGTTTAGGTTGAATTTAAAGGTTTGTTTGAATAGATTATGCTTTTTTTTTTTTTTTTTAGTTTTGTTTAGGTAAGGTTAGGTTGAAGAACGTTAGAAGTGAACTTTGAAATATAGTTAACAAAGATGATAGTTAAACATTTCTAACACACACACACACACACACACACACACACACACACACACACACACACACACACACACACACACACACACACACACACACACACACTTGTAGCAATGATAAAAGCAAAATGATAACAAACTAGATAAATGGAAACACTCAAATTGACAAAAGAAAACAATAAAAAAAAATAGATAAATGACTACCAATAATCACAAATATAATTGCAAACATTCCATTAGTAACCTTTAGAGAGAGAGAGAGAGAGAGAGAGAG
>NC_059260.1:4523888-4526388 GCF_017591435.1 Portunus trituberculatus | reverse complement strand
ACCTAACCTAACCTAACCTAACCTAACCTAACCTAACCTAACCTAACCTAACCTAACCTAACCTAACCTGACCTGACCTAACCTAACCTAACCTCACCTAACCTAACCTAACCTAACCTTACCTTACCTAACCTAACCTAACCTAACCTAACCTAACCTAACCTAACCTAACCTAACCTAACCTAACCTAACCTAACCTAACCTAACCTAACCTAACCTAACCTTACCTAACCTAACCTAACCTAACCTGACCTAACCTAACCTAACCTTACCTTACCTAACCTAACCTTACCTTACCTAACCTTAATTAACCTAACCTAACCTAACCTAACCTAACCTAACCTGACCTGACCTGACCTGACCTGACCTGACCTAACCTAACCTAACCTAACCTAACCTAACCTTACTTAACCTTACTTAACCTAGCCAATCCCTCCTCAAGCCAGTGGTGTGTGGATGCTGTGACTGTGTTCTTTTATCTTTATCTTTGTCTCCGTTATCTTATTTATGTTCTTTTGTCTTTGTCTCAGTTAATTTATATATATTCCTTATCGTTACCTCCGTTTGCTTATATATTCTTTTATCTTCGTTTACTTCCTATTTACAATGTTTTTTATGTACGACAGGAAAACCATTATTAACCTGTTTTTTTTTCTTTTCCTTCTACTTTCTTATTTTCTTTTCATTTTCGTCATTTTCTATTTTTTTTTTCTATTTTTATGTACGACACGACCACAAGGAAAGAGAAGAATGAAAATGAAGTAAAAAAGGAGGAAGAAAAGTAAGAGAGTCAGTAAAAGGAGGGAAAAAAATGGATTATATTTCTCCTTTACTGATGCGATTTAAAAAAGGATGAATGTAATGTTTAAGTTTTTTTTTTTTTTCGTTCTAAATTCCTACTTTTTATTGTCTTGTCTTTATTTATTTATTTATTTATTTATTTATTTACTGTTTTATTACCTGTCTTTCTATTTACCGTATTTTTTATCTTCTATTCTTCTATCTCTATTTTTTAATCTTCTATCAGTGTATTTATTCTACTTTTATCACCTATTTCTTTTTTATTCATTTTCTTTTTCATCTATCCATTTACTCCTTTTTTTTTTATCATCCATCTATTTTCTCTCTTTCTTATCATGTGTCTGTATTTCTTCTTTTTTTTTTTGTATCTTCTTTATTCTTTCTTTTTATCCTTTATTTGTTTACTTTTTTTTATCATCCATCTATATATTCCTCTGTTTCTTATCATCTATTTTTGCATTTACTATTTTATCATCTATCTCTGTATTTATTTTATTTATCGTTATGTATTTATTCTCTCTTTTATCATCCATCTATGTAGTTTCTCTATTTCTTATCATTTAATTTATTTCTTATCATTTATCTATGTATTTTTGTCTTTTATCTTCTCTGTATTTACTATTTTTATCATCTATTCATGTATCTGATGTAATTTTTATATATATTCAATTATTTCCTCAGTTACCCACAATTTATCCACTTATCCACCTATTTCCTCGTTTTCCTTATCAATTTATTTTCTCCTTGGCAGAAAAGAGGAAAAAATATATATATTAATCTATTTATTTATTTTTGTCATTCATTTGTTCAATTATTTCCTTGTTTATCTTGAAAAATATATCCACTCGTCTGTCTATCCACTCTTTATCCTTTTATCATTTTGTTTTATTTTCTCGTTTGGCTAAGAAAATTATCAGTTTGTCTTTAATTATACTTGTTTATCATTTTTGTTCTCTTGTTTCTCTGTTTACTCATATTTTTTTTTTATTCTTTATATTTATCATTTTTTTGTTCACTTATTTTCTTGTTTGTTTAAGAAAATGTATCAGTTTTAATTTATTTTGTATTTTGCATATTTATCTTTTTACTCTCTTATATCCCTGTTTATTCTCCTACTTCTCTATCTATTTTTATCTATTTTTTCATTCCCTTGTTTTATCTTCTATTATAGTTTATTTACATGTTTATCCTTTTTCTCACTTATATCCCTGTTTACTCTCCCACTTATCTATTGTACTCTTTTTTCTATTATTTGATTTTCTTTTTTTTATATATTTCATTAACATATTCTTTTTTTTCCCCTGTCATTTCCTCGTTTACTCTCCCTTCAAAACACACACGCCATTTATCACTTATTCCCTCTCTCTCAAATACGAGAAAAAAAAAATTAAGGCAAAATGATTATTCTCTCCATTCTTGATCCAGTTACATACAAAAATACACGCAAGATCTTTTATTATGGACATCTAAATACTTTTCTTGTCTAATATTGCGAGTGTTCATTTGTGGTCATTCGTATTCAGAGGCAGTAGAATTAGTAATGACCGTGGTGGTGGTGGTGGTGGTAGTGGTGGAAGTGTATTAAAAAAAGACTAAGTAGATATTAAGTGGATATCATGCTGTGGGAAGGAGGAGGGATGCGTGGCTATTGACAAAGTAATAGACACTAGAGGGAAGAAAATGGCAAATCAAAATGAGA
>NC_059260.1:4501388-4516388 GCF_017591435.1 Portunus trituberculatus | reverse complement strand
GTTTTTCCATACTGCATGGTACTTTTCCAAGCTAATTTCCATGCCAGCGAAAGCTGGAGGGAGTGGTGGGTGGGGAGGAGCCTTCTCCTGTACTGTTCTGTCTCTCTTATCTGTAGCCAGTTAGAAGTAGTTACCAAACAGCCTCGAAAGGACCAACAGGTCTGTTGCTGTTTGGCTTTCCTTTGTATTCCTCCTCCTCCTCCTCCTCCTCCTCCTTCTTCTTTTTTATAACCTGGCGGCACGGTAAAGAGGCGTATCTTCTTCCTCTTCTTTTTTTTCTTCTTCTTTCTTCTTCTTCTTCTTCTTCTTCTTCTTCTTCTTCTTCTTCTTCTTCTTCTTCTTCTTCGTCTTCTTCTTTCTTGGTTTTCCTCTTTTTTGTATTTTTTTTGTCCTTTTTCGTCTTTTTCTGGTTTTGCTTTTTTTCTTCTCTCCTTTTGCTTCTTTTTCTTCTTCTTCTTCTTCTTCTTCTTCTTCTTCTTCTTCTTTCTCGCACAATCATCATCTTCATCATCATCATCATCATCATCATCACCATCATCATCATTTTTTTCTTCTTCTTCTTCTTTTGTTCTCTATCTACTTTGTTTCTGTTTCCTTTTTTTGCGTGTTTTGCTTCCTTTTTTTGTTTTTTTCCTAATTCCTTCTCCATTTTTTCTCCCCTTCTTTTCCTCTTCTTTTTTTCTTCTCCTCTTCCTCTTCTTCTTTATCATATGTTTTATTCATCTATGTTTTTTTAGTTTGTATTTTTTGTTGCTCCTCCTTCTCCTTCTCCTTCTCCTTCTCCTCCTCCTTCTCCTTCTCCTCCTCCTCCTCCTCCTCCTCCTCCTCCTCCTCCTCCTCCTCCTCCTCCTCCTCCTCCTCCTCCTCCTCCTCCTCCTCCTCCTCCTCCCTTTTATGCATATTTCTCTTCTTATCACGTCCTTTTTTCCTCTTATCTTTTGTCTCCTCATGCCTCTCTCTCTCTCTCTCTCTCTCTCTCTCTCTCTCTCTCTCTCTCTCTCTCTCTCTCTCTCTCTCTCTCTCTGTGTCTCTCTGTATAGAATAGTATCAGAGAGAGAGAGAGAGAGAGAGAGAGAGAGAGAGAGAAAAAAAAAAGTAAAAAGTAAAAATCAGCTCACGAGATCTATAAATAAACACGTGTCTTTGGAAACAGGTGAGAGGCGACAGGTGAACGTGGCTCGCCTGTAATTAACGTTCATAACTTTACCTGCCTTCTCCTGAACGTGGCTGGGGAGGGGAGGGGGGAGGAGGAGTTGGTGAGGGTGAGGACTATCGTGTTGGGGGAAGGAAGGAGGAGAGAAGGGAGATAAATTATGTATGGAAGGAAAGTAGGAAGGAAGAGAGAGAGAGAGAGAGAGAGAGAGAGAGAGAGAGAGAGAGAGAGAGAGAGAGAGAGATTTAGTGTTCGGAAGAAAAGAATAAAAATAAAGAAACGAAATAGAATGGAGGAAGAGAAGATGGTGAAGAAATGTGAAGAAAAAAAAAGGAATAGGAAAATAAAGGAAAAGGGAGAAAGAAAATGGATAATAATAGTGAGGCAAAGAAAACAATGGAATAATGAATAGGAAGAGAGAAGAGGTGAAGCAAGAGGAGAAGAATGAAGACACAGAAGAAAGGAAGAGAAGAATTACGAAGAGGAAGGATAGAAATAGAGAAAGATGTAAAAAGGATGAGAGGGAAAGGGAAGAAGAAATAGGAAGAGAGAGGAAGCTTAGAATGAATTGAAGGAGGAAGAAGAAGAAGAAGAAGAAGAAGAAGAAGAAGAAGAAGAAGAAGAAGAGGAAGAGAACGAAAGAGAAGGAAGTTTATCTATTCTTCTTTTGTTTATTTCAAGGCATTTTTTTATCTTTCTCTCTTTTTATTCCCTTTGTTTAAGAGGAGGAGGAGGAGGAGGAGGAAGAAGTAATTGAATTATAGGAAAGGAGAGAGGAAGAGGGGAGGAGAACTGGTCTTTTTATCATGATTTGGGTGAGGGAGGAAGAAGAGGAGGAGGAGGAGGAGGAGGAGGAGGAATACAAAGGAATACAAAGGAAAGCTACTAGGGTAACTACTTCTAACTGGCTACAGATAAGAGAGACAGGACAGTACAGGAGAAGGCTCCTCCCCACCCACCACTCCCTCCAGCTTTCATTGGCATGGAAAATAGCTTGGAAAAGTACCATGCAGTATGGAAAAACTGACATGGAATTTTGACAGGAAAGGATGAAAGGAGATTCTAGTATTCACCCTACCATGAACTCTACTTATCTATCTATAAGAAGGTTACACACAATAATTGACTTACTAGTATAATGTTTAATTATTCGGACAAGAAGAGAGCTAGGAGGAGGAAGAAGAAGAGGAGGAGGAGGAGGAGGAGGAGGAGGAGGAGGAGGAGGAGGAGGAGGAGGAGGAAGGAAGGTAGGAGAGGGTAAGGAAACATTGGCACGATTGTTGTTGTTGTTTCTCCTCCTCCTCCTCCTCCTCCTCCTCCTCCTCCTCCTCCTCCTCCTCCTCCTCCTCCTCCTCCTCCTCCTCCTCCTCCTCTATTAATATTCTCTCCAACATCTTTTAGACATCAATCATTATTATCTTTTATTATCTTTTGTCATTTATTAGCATTCTCTCTCTCTCTCTCTCTCTCTCTCTCTCTCTCTCTCTCTCTCTCTCTCTCTCTCTCTCTCTTCACTTGCATCAACACTTCTATAAAATGTAGCATATAAGGCATAATAAAGGTTTCAATTCTCTCTCTCTCTCTCTCTCTCTCTCTCTCTCTCTCTCTCTCTCTCTCTCTCTCTCTCTCTCTGCATTCTTCCATTTATTGCCAATTAATGTTTCTTTATTCCTTTTCTTTATTATTTGTAGTGTTCTGGCAGAGAGAGAGAGAGAGAGAGAGAAACAATCAGTCTTACAGTTCTGGTTTCTCTCTCTCTCTCTCTCTCTCTCTCTCTCTCTCTCTCTCTCTCTCTCTCTCTCTCTCTCTCTCTCTCTAATCATGGTTGAGATTTGAATTTGCTACTTGTCTCTATTATTTTCGCCTCTTATTCATTCTTCTGTCAACACATCTTTTTTTTTTTTTTTCTAGAAATTTGGTTTATTTAAAGAACTTTCAAATTTTACGTGTTCTAATTGATGCTTATTATTCTTCGTTTTTATATTGTCTCGCTTTTTTTTTTTTTTTCTTTTTCTTTTTGGATTGTTCTATCTCCTTGTTACTTTTCTTTAACGTGTTGTTGTTGTAGTTGTTGTAGTGGTGGTGGTGGTGGTGGTGGTGGTGGTGGTTGTTGTTCTGGTTTTCTTCCTCTTCTCTTTCTTCTTTTAATCTAAATTTCCTTTTATCTCCTCTTTTTTACCTCATGTTTTCACCACCACCATCTTTAAAACCACCACCACCACCACCACCACCACCATCATTATCATCATCGCTTTTATCTTCTTATTCTTGTTCTTTTTTTTTTTTCTTTATTATTCCCTTCAAGTTGTTCTTCACATTCTTTCTCTTCCCTTTTTATCATCCTTGTTTTTCTTTACCTTTCTCCTACCCCTCTTGCTGTTCTTCATTCTCATCTTCTTGTTCTTCTTCATCTTCCTCTTACTCCTCTTCTCGTTCTTTTCATCTTTTTCTTCTCTATCTTCCTTCTTCTTTTCCTGTTATTATTTTTCGTCTTCATCCTCTTCTTGTTCTTCTTTTTCCTCCTTCTCATCGTTTTTTTGCCAAGGGTAACATAAAACGAAAAAGGCCCACTTAGTTGCCAGTCCCTTTGCAGGTCTGAGAGAGTTCACCAAGACAAAGGGATGAATGTCTTGAAACCTCCCTCTTAAGTGAGTTCAGGTCATAGGAAGTTGTAAATAAAGAAGCTGGCAGGGAATTCCACAGTTTACCATAGAAAGGTTTGAATGACTGAGAGTACTGGTTAACTCTTGCATTAGGGAGGGGGGTAGAATAAAGGTGAGAAGAAGAAAGGCCGCATGAGGAGGGGAGGCATGCAGTTAGCAAGATCAGTAGAGAAGATAGCGTTAGAAGATAGCAAGAGACGCAACATTTCGGCGGTGAGGAAGAGGGTGAAGAGTCAGTCAGAGGAGGGGAGTTGATGAGACGAAAAGATTTTGATTCCACCCTATCTATTAAAACTGTGTGAGTAGAACCTCCTTCCATACAAGCGAAGAGTACTCTATGCATGGGCGGATAATGCCCTTGTACATAGTTAACTGTTGGAGGGGCGAGAAAAGCTGTCGGAGACGCCGCAGAACGCCTAACTTCATAGAAGCTGTTTTAATAAGAAATGAGATGAGAGGTTTCCAGTTTAGATTATAAGTAAAGGACGTAAGTAAAGGATATTCAGTGTAGAGGAAGGAGACAGTTGAGTGTCATTGAAGAAGAGGGAATAATTGTCTGGAAGGTTGATAGATGGAGGAATTGAGGTTTTGAGGCACTGAACACTACTAAGTAAGATCAGAAGTCAGGCGTTCTGTGGCGTCCCTGCGGGAACTGTTGACTTTAAAAAGATGTGGAAAGGTGTAGAGTGGTATCACCAACGTAAAAGTAGATAGGGCAACAAGTTTGAATGAAAAATAGGAAGAGAGTAGGTGACAGTACAGAACCCTGAGGAACACACCATTGTTAATAGGTTTAGGAGAACAGTGGCCGTCTGCCACAGCTACAAGAGGACAGTCGGAGAGGAAACTTGAGTTAAAGTTGCAGAGATAAGGATAGAAACCGTAGGAGAGTAGTTTTAAAATCAGAGCTTTGTGCCAAACTCTATCAGAAACTTTTGATATGTCTAACGCTACAGCAAGTTTCACCAAAATGATGACCAAGACTCCGTAAGTAAAGCCAGAAGATCACCAGTAGAACGACCTTGACGGAAGCCATACTGGCGATCAGATAAAAGATTGTGAAGAGACATGTTTAAGAATCTTCCAATTGAGGAATTATTTAAAGACTTTAGCAAGCAAGAGATTAAAGGTATAGGACGGTAGTTTGAGGGATTAGAACGGTCACTCTTTTTGGGAACAGGCTGAATGTAGGCAAACTTCCAGCAAGAAGGAAAGGTAGAAGTCGATAGACAGAGTTTGAAGAGTTTGGCGAGGCAAGGTGCAAGCACGGGAGCACAGGTTTTGAGAAAAATGGGAGGGACCTCATCAGGTCCATAATCCATCAGAGGGTTTAGGCCAGCGAGGCCGTGGAAAACATCATTACGAAAAACTTTAATGGTAGGCATGAAATAGTCAGAGGGAGGAGGAGAGGGAGTGACAAGCCTTACTTCTCTTATTGTGCTACATAATCACCTACTTCTTGCATTTCTCCTCCTCCTTCATCATCATATTCTTGTTCTTCTTTACCCTCCTCCTTCTCCTCCTCCTCCTCCTCCTCTTCTTCTTCTTCTTCTTCTTCTTCTTCTTCTTCTTCTTCTTCTTCTTCTTCTTCTTCTTCTTCTTCTTCTTCTTCTTCTTCTTCTTCTTCTTCTTCTTCTTCCCTCTCTTCGCGCTGCTGTTCATGTTCTTTCTCCTCTTCATCGCAT
Organism: Portunus trituberculatus; assembly: GCF_017591435.1. NCBI lineage: Eukaryota > Metazoa > Arthropoda > Malacostraca > Decapoda > Portunidae > Portunus > Portunus trituberculatus. The sequence continues at coordinate 4,510,887 of NC_059260.1, read as the reverse complement.
CCAACATTTCAGTGGCAGTTTGATAAGAGCACAGAGTAATCTTGGTCTTGTATCGCCAACAAATTTGCTAAGTAATGGCGTTTTGAATTATTCTTGCCTGTGGGGGAGTGAGGGAAGCAATCTGGATGAACACTAGTTGCTGGAAAATAAGTAAAAAGCAACGATTCACTGTGATCTAATAGTATGATTGAGCGGATTGGAGAAGTGTGCAAACTTAACCTAAGCTAACCTAACCTAACTATCCATTCAACGCGCGACTCTGTTTAATACAGGAAAAAAATGTCTAGAAATGTACTTAGAGGAAATTTATAGTATTTTTTGTCTTGTTTCTTATGTTGAAAGGAAATTATTCGCCTACTCTCTCTCTCTCTCTCTCTCTCTCTCTCTCTCTCTCTCTCTCTCTCTCTCTCTCTCTCTCTCTCTCTCTCTCTCTCTCTCTCTCTCTCTCTCTCTCTGTCTCATCAATAAATTAGGAGGACTTGAAGAGAAAGTGTACTAAGAGAAAGCATTACTGTAATCTTTTATTTGTTTTCCATATATGCGGCAGTTCAATAAGTAAGGGTTGTGGAGAAGAAGTTAACAGATGCACTTAGTCACTTCTTTGTTTCCCTCTTTTTATTAGCAGGTGTTAGAAAGCGGCGTACGAGGGATGGAAGGGAAAATTGTATATAAAAAAAAAATATTAGCACTGCACAGTTACTTAAGAAAAATAGGAAAAAAAGTAAGAGATGTATTTTTAACAGGGTTCTCAGGTGTTGAGGTATGAAAGTATAGGTAAGAAGAAGTGGTCAAGGGGTATAATGAGAGAGAAAGAGAGATTGAATAGCTCTAAGAAGTGTTTGATTCTGTTCTGTTAGAAAATTGTTTTGAAGATGAACGCAAAGAAAAAAATAAGCTAGAAAGTGTGATAAAAGAGGACTTGATAAGACGTGAGTGTACTAAGATACATTAATAATATCTTGGAGAAATTTAAGCAATAGAAAATGGAACAGTGAATGATAGAGGTACAAATAAATAGGAAAATGAAGAATTGAATGAACAAGACTAATGAAAAATGCATATACACAGAAAATAAACGAAATAAAAAGAGGGCAACTTAGAATATAGAAAAAATAAAACACAGCTGTCCCCTTTTTCCACACCAAATATCCTCGGTCTGTCCTTTACTCATGATTTAAACTGGAAACTTCACATCTCATCTCTTGCTAAAACAGTTTCTATGATGTTAGGCGTTCTGAGGCATTTCCCCCAGTTTTTCGAATTCCTCCCTCTCCAAACTGCAAACTCTGTACAAAGGCTTATCTGTCTATGTAAGTAGTACTCTTCGCATGTATGGGAGGGGAGGGGCGGTTCCATTCACACAGTTTTATTAGATAGGGTGGAATCAAAAGCTTTTCGTCTCATCAACTCCCCTCCTCTGACTGACTGTCTTCTGCCTCTTTCTCATCCCAGAGTGTTGCATCTCTTGCTATCTTTTACCGCTATTTTCATGCTAACTGCTCTTCTGACCTTGCTAACTGCATGCCTCTCTTCCTCCCACACTCTCGCTCCACAGCACTTTCTTCATCCTCTCACTCCTATTCTGTCTGGTTAGCTCTAATGTAAGAGCTAACCAGTACTCTCAGTCATTCTTACCTTTCTCTGGTAAACTCTGGAATTCCCTGCCTGCTTCTGTATTTCTTTGTACTTATGAGTCGACTACATTTAAGAGGGAGGTTTTAAGACATTTATCCCTTTCTTTTGGTTAACTTTCTCGGACCTGGAAGGGGACTGGCAACTAAGTGGGCCTTTTTTTTTTAGTATTTTTTTTTCCCTTTGGCTGGCTTTCCCCTCTTACTTAGAAAAATGAGGGATAGAAATCGTGTAAGGATATCTAGACATAAAAATGAATGATGAAAAATAAAAAAAAACAGCAAATTTGAACAACGAAAATAAAACCTCACGGAATATTTTGAATCTGAAGAGAACAAAAACAAAATGAAAATGTGAAACTAAAACTAAATAAACAAAGAAGAGAGAAAGAAACAGGATGGAGAAGAAGAAATTGAAGAAGAAAGAGAAGAAAGAAGTAAATAAGATAAAAATCAAATAAAGGCATGAAGAAAGTCACAATGATGATAGAAAAGAAGAAGAAGAAGAAGAAGAAAAAAGAAAGAGAAGAATGTCTGTTTAAAATTGATAATAAGGAAGAATAAAAGAGAAAAAAACGAGACAGAGAGAGAGAGAGAGAGAGAGAGAGAGAGAGAGAGAGAGAGAGAGAGAGAGAGGCGTGAAACAACTAACAAAAACTAGTCAAACCGAGCCATACAAAACGCAAGGCAACATTCTCCAAGGAAAAACTGGGAAATTGGTTTGATTCCCTTCCCTTCTCTCTCTCTCTCTCTCTCTCTCTCTCTCTCTCTCTCTCTCTCTCTCTCTTTTAGTAACACAAATCTAATCAACGTCTTTCTTAATGTTCTTATCATCATTCTTCTTCCTCCTCCTCCTCCTTCTCCTCCTCCTCCTCCTCCTCCTCCTCCTCCTCCTCCTCCTCCTCCTCCTCCTCCTCCTCCTCCTCCTCCTCCTTTCCTATTTGGTAAATGTCACAGACTAAATGTAGGATTTCAAGTTGTAATTTTTACGGGACATTTTTTGTTGTTACTATGTGAGAGAGAGAGAGAGAGAGAGAGAGAGAGAGAGAGAGAGAGAGAGAGAGTGTGTGTAGGGGGGAGGGGAAACGTGCTCTACATATGTTCCATCACCTCAATAGTGTCCCTCCTCCTCCTCCTCCTCCTCCTCCTCCTCCTCCTCCATTTGTGCGAGGTAAGGACCTGCAGTATAATGCCCCACCTCATAAAAGATGTACCCTTAGGGAGGAGGAGGAGGAGGAGAAGAAGAAGAAGAAGAAGAAGAAGAAGAAGAAGAAGAAGAAGAAGAAGAAGAAGAAGAAGAAGAAGAACAAGAAGAAGAAGAAGATGATACGACGAGAGAGAGAGAGAGAGAGAGAGAGATTGCTTTCAGTGAGAAGCGAGGTAACACACACACACACACACACACACACACACACACACACACACACACACACACCAATCAGCCTCTGCTTCACAAGTTGATTCGAAACATTTGAGAAGGATTCGAACCTTTGTATCGAACGTGTCTTCTTTCCATCCGGTCACAAACACACCGAGACACGCCGCCATGTTTGTTGTGTCAATAGGCAGTCCAGCTCTCTCTCTCTCTCTCTCTCTCTCTCTCTCTCTCTCTCTGAAATCTTTTTTTTACCTTTTTGTCCTTTTTTCTATTTTCTTTTGTTTTTCTATTTGTTTTTCCCATTTCTTGTTTCTTATTTTCTATTTTCTTTTCCTATTTTCCTTTTTTCTATTTCATCTTTTCTTTTTCCATTTTTTTCTGATTCCCTTTTTTGTTTTCCTTTCTGTTATTTCCCCTTTTTGTTAGTTTTTTCTACTTTCCTTTATATATTATCTTTATTTTTTTTCTATCTTTCCATTAGCTATGAAAAATTTATCGAGAGAGAGAGAGAGAGAGAGAGAGAGAGAGAGAGAGAGAGAGAGAAATTCGTTCATTCATCTACACACACACACACACACACACACACACACACACACACACACACACAGCGTCCTTGTCATGCCTACTCTAGATGCTGTGATGCTGTGCGCGGCTTGGGAGGGGAAGGGGTGGGGGCGGTGCTGAGGGGGAATGCTGAGTAAGTGGGGAAAGGGGAAGAGGGAAGGGGAAAGGAGGGAAGGGGAAGGGGGCAAAGGGTACTTTCACAGAGGGAGGGATTGGATGTGTGTGTGTGTGTGTGTGTGTGTGTGTGTGTGTGTGTGTGTGTGTAAGTTTCACTGTTTGATGTGGTGCAGTGTGTGACGAGACAGCCAGACGTTACCCTACGGAACGAGCTCAGAGCTCATTATTTCCGATCTTGGGCTAGGCCTGAGACCAGGCACACACCACACACCGGGACAACAAGGTCACAACTCCTCGATTTACATCCCGTACCTACTCACTGCTAGGTGAACACCACCTACACGTCAAAGGAGACACACCCAAATATCTCCACCCGGCCGGGGAATCGAACCTCGGTCCTCTGGCTTGTGAAGCCAGCGCTCAAACCACTGAGCTACCGGGCCGTGTGTGTGTGTGTGTGTGTGTGTGTGTGTGTGTGTGTGTGTGTGTGTGTGTGTGTGTGTGTGTAATTCACCTCGGTCGCCTGGTGGTCACCCAGCCAGTCTTCCCCATTACGGAGCGAGCTCATAGACCGATCTTCGGGTAGGACTGAGACCACAACACACTCCACACACCGGGACAGCGAGGCCACAACCACTCCAGTTACATCCCGTACCTATTTACTGCTAGGTGAACACACCCCACACACTAAGAGCCGCGCCCATTTGCCTCGCCGCTTACCGGGACTCGAACGCGGGCCTCTCGATTGTGAGTCGAGCGTGCTAACCATTACACTACGCTGTGTGTGTGTGTGTGTGTGTGTGTGTGTGTGTGTGTGTGTGTGTGCGCGCTTGTGTGTGTTTTTCTGTTAGCTTGCTTTTGTGTCTGTTCGTTTCTCTCTCTCTCTCTCTCTCTCTCTCTCTCTCTCTCTCTCTCTCTCTCTCGTTATAAATCTTGCTGTTAACCACCACCACCACCACCACCCCACCACCACCACAACAACAACAACAACAACAACAACAACAACAACAACAACAACAACAACAATCCCCATCTACACATACCATTTTCATGTTCTTCCCATTTTCTTTCTCCCCTTTACCCATCACCTATTATCCCTTCCCCTTCATTATTCAGCTTCTAACACTAACTTTCCCTTTACTTTCCCTTCCTCTCCCCTTCCCCTCCCTTCCTTCCCTTCCTCCCATCACCATTACCTTAATAGGGAGATGGGGAGAAATGGGGAGAGATAGAATATAATAGGTGATAAAGGGTAGTTTGATAGTGATGGGTGTGTGTGTGTGCGTGTGTGTGTGTGTGTGTGTGCGTGTGTGCGTGTGCGTGTGTGCGTATTAGTGGTGCCTCTTATTTGTTTGTTTTTTCTTCTTTTCTATTCGTCTGTCTTGTTTTTCTCTTACTTTTTTTTCTTTTCTTTTATTTTGTGAGTGAATAGTCACTTTATAATTCGTTTTTTTTTTTTTGGGGGGGGTTTGGGTTAGAGAGAGAGAGAGAGAGAGAGAGAGAGAGAGAGAGTGGATAAATTGTCTTGTTTCCTTCTTCTTTGTCTTTCTTTTTTTTCTTCTTCCTTTCTCTTCCTTTCATCTTTCTTGCTCTTCATCTTCTTTTGCTCCTCCTCCTTTCATCTCCCGTCCTCCTCTTCTTCCTCCTCCTCCTCCTCCTCCTCCTCCTCCTCCTCCTCCTCCTCCTCCTCCTCCTCCTCCTCCTCCTCACTCATCACCTGTACTATGATCAAGACAGGTTAATTAAGTACAGGTAAATATTGAACCACTTCTTCCTCAGCCTCTCCCCTCTCCTTGCTTTCACCCCCCCTACCCTCTCTCTCCTCCTTTCACCTCCCTCTTCCCCTCTCTTCCCCTCTCTTCCTTAACTCTTTCTTCCCTTTCCCCTTAACTTTTTTGGACAGTGTGTGTGTGTGTGTGTAAATTTGTTTTGCCTCCAGTAATTAAAAGGATAAAATGAATAAATAAAATCTACAATATCCCATTTTTTTATCATTATTATTGTTATTATTATTATTATTATTTTTTTTTTTTATCTTAGTTTTTTTATTTATTTTCATTAATTTAATACATTTTTTTTTCTTGTTATTTTCTACACACTGAAAAACACAAAGTCAATTTATCAGTCTATCTATTTATATGTTTTTTTACACAATTAGAAAAAAAAACCCATTAAATTTTCACTTATTTTCTCCATTTATTTATTATTTCTCACACCAATTAAAAAAAAAAAAAAAACTCGCATTTTTAACACGATTTTCTTCTATTATTTAATCTTTACGTCACCAAAACAAGCTCATTTCAAAACCATTAATTCATTCACCATTAATTCATTCACCATTACTCCTTCACCATTACTCACCATTATTTACCCATCATTATTCATTCACTATTCATTCATTTACCATTACTCACCATTACTCATTCACTATTACTCGTTCACCATTACTTACCATTACCCATTCATCATTACTCACCATTACTTGTTCACCATTACTCACCAATACCGTTCATTCATCATTACTCACCATTACTCATTCACCATTAATCACCATCACTCATTCACCATTACTCACCATTACTTACCATTACTCACCATTATTCACCATTACTTACCCCTTAAAAAATACCCCCCTCCCCCCCAAAAAAATCCGTCACTTCTTCCCTTTATCTTTTTCTTCTACCCCTTAACTCTTCTCTTCCACCCCTTGATCTTCTCTTTTACCCATTATTCCTTCTCTTCTACCTTTTAACATTTTCTACTCATTATGTTTCTCTTCTATCTCTTACCATTCTCTTCTACCCCTTATCTTTCTCCTCTATCCCCCTTACCTGTCTCTCCTACCCCTTACATTTCTCTCCTATCCATTACCTGTCTCTTCTACCCTTCATTGTTTTCCTCTACACCCTTAACTTTATTTTCTCTTCTCGTATCCTTCTCTTCTATCCCTTAATTCATCTCCTCTCCCTTATCTTCCTCTTCCAACCCTTTATCCTTCTCCTCTACCTGATATCCCTCTCTGTTACTCGCTTAAGTCTTCTCCTCTACCCCTCACAGCGCTATGGATGACACACGCAGCGCATCACGGTCCCTTTACCAACCATTCTGGGCTATTCAGGGCTCCTCGCGGCCATCTTCAGCCAGTCAGGGACCATCGCAGCCCCCACCGAGGCGTAAGTGAAAGTGTGCCTGTCTGACCTGAATCCTTAACATTGCTGTATATGTGATTACGTATTGAGGGAAGATAGATGGGTGCTGGGAGGGAGAGAGAGAGAGAGAGAGAGAGAGAGAGAGAGAGAGAGAGAGAGAGAGAGAGAGAGAGAGAATCAACTTTTTTTTAGTTTAGAGAGAGAAAAGGAGATGTAGAGAGAGAGAGAGAGAGAGAGAGAGAGAGAGAGAGAGAGAGAGAGAGAGAGAGAGAGAGAGAGAGAGAGAGAGAGAGAGAGAGAGCTGGGCAACTTTTTAGTTTATAGAGAAGACAGAACCGACAGTGAATTTTACTGTATGTGTAGAGAGAGGAGGAGGAGAGAGAGAGGAGGAGGAGGGAGGAGGAGGAGGAGGAGGAGGAGGAGGAGGAGGAGGAGGAGGAGGAGGAGGAGGAGGAGGAGGAGGAGGAGGAGGAAGGAGGAGGGGGAGGAGGAGAGTTTAGAGTTTGTTTAGAGTAGAGAGAGAGAGAGAGAGAGAGAGAGAGAGAAATGAAGAGGATGGGGGAAATAAGGGAAGGAATGAAAGGAAGAAAGAGTAGGAAGAGTTTCACAATTCTCCTCCTCCTCCTCCTCCTCCTCCTCCTCCTCCTCCTCCTCCTCCTCCTCCTCCTCCTCCTCCTCCTCCTCCTCTGTTACCGGATCATCATCCCTTGTCCTTAATGAGTTTAGCTTGTACCTTCCCATCACCTCTCTCTCTCTCTCTCTCTCTCTCTCTCTCTCTCTCTCTCTCTCTCTCTCTCTCTCTCTCTCTCTCTCTCTCTCTCTCTCTCTCTCTGAGTAAATTCTTATAACAGAAATAAAAAGAAAAACGTGTATGTGTGTGTGTGTGTGTGTGTGTGTGTGTGTGTGTGTGTGTGTGTGTGTGTGTGTGTGTGTGTGTGTGTGTGTGTGTGTGTGTGTGTGTGTGTGTGCGCGTGTGTGTGTGTGTGTGTGTGTGTGTGTGTGTGGAAAGAGGTCAAGCGTGAGATGGAAAGGCTGGGACAAGGACTTTCTGGCGCGGTCATTGCGTCTCACCTGGTCTTAATTAAACACTTGCACTCTCTCTCTCTCTCTCTCTCTCTCTCTCTCTCTCTCTCTCTCTCTCTCTCTCTCTCTCTCTCTCTCATTTTCTTTTATCTTTTCTCTTTACCTCGTGAGAAATTAACCTTGGTGGATTAAGCTTACTTTTTAATCTCTCTCTCTCTCTCTCTCTCTCTCTCTCTCTCTCTCTCTCTCTCTCTCTCTCTCTCTCTCTCTCTCTCTCTCTCTCTCTCTCTCTCTCTCTCTCTCTCTCTCTCTCTCTCTCTTCTTCTTTCTTTCTTTCTCAGAGGATATGAAGGACAAAAGAAAGAAGGAAAGCGATTGTTGTAGAAAGGAAGAGGAGGAGGAGGAGGAGGAGGAGGAGGAGGAGGAGGAGGAGGAGGAGGAGGAGGAGGAGGAGGAGGGAGGAGGAGGAAGAAGAATAAAGATGAATATAGAAATTACCATAATAGCGGGTGAAGAGAGAGAGAGAGAGAGAGAGAGAGAGAGAGAGAGAGAGAGAGAGAGAGAGAGAGAGAGAGAGAGAGAGAGAGAAAATAAAGGGGAAAAAATAAAAAAAAAATCCTATCAATGGAACTTTCAGACTGTTTCCCCTCAGGCTTCCCCTCTCAAGGTCACTCACTCTTAGGACCCCGCCGCTTTCCTTATATGGAGGGGAGGGGTGGAGGGGAGGGGAGGGGGCAGGGGAGGGTGAGGGGAGGGTGTGGTTGGGAAAACTAGGTCAATTGTGGCATCTGTCCGGTTATGGTGTTGGGCGTGCGGAGGGGAATAGGGAGGAGAAGGAAGGGAGGGGATGGAGGGATGGGTGGGGATGTGTGTGTGTGTGTGTGTGTGTGTGTGTGTGTGTGTGTGTGTGTGTGTGTTATTTTTAGTGTTTTTGTTTTAGTCTGTTTTACTACTACTACTACTACTACTACTACTACTACTACTACTACTACTACTACTACTACTACTACTACTACTACTACTACTACTACTACTACTACTACTACTACTACTACTACTACTACTACTACTACTACTACTACTACTACCACCACCACCACCACCACCACCATTAATCGCCATCCTAAATAACAAGACAATTTATCCCCGCCATTATATAATTTTGACATGATATTACCATTATTATCCCACCACCACCACCACCACCACCACCACCACCACCACCACCACCACCACCACCACCACCTGACCTCAAACCTACATACACACAAACAGACAGACAGCCACTTACATAATAATAATACAGGTAACAGCTCCCTGCCACACCTGAGCCTATCTGTCTACCTGTCTACCTGCTTACCTGTTGCCCTTTCCCCTTTCCCCATCCCCTCACCCCTCTCCTCCTCTCCCTCTCTCCCTCTCACCCCTTCCCTAGCTCTCCCCTCTCCTCTAACCTGTGCTTTTTGCAATTGATTGGGTTGTATATTTTTGGTGGTGGTGGTGGTGGTGGTGGTGGTGATGATTTTTTGGTTTTTTTGGTTTTGGTGATATTTTATTCTTATTTTTCGTGGATTTTCTTCTTCTTCATCCTCATCTTGTTGTTATTGTTGTTGTTGCTGTTCTTCTTCTTCCTCTGT
>NC_059260.1:4488888-4491388 GCF_017591435.1 Portunus trituberculatus | reverse complement strand
GAAGTTACCTGCGCTATATTGGGTGATTAAGGCCAGGTAAGAGAGAGAGAGAGAGAGAGAGAGAGAGAGAGAGAGAGAATTCTGGTTCCTTGATCTTTCTCTTTGCTTTGTTTTGTTTTGTTTTTTGCTCTCTATCTTCATCATGCACTTAATGCTATGTTGATTTTCTTCTTTTGTTCTCTCTCTCTCTCTCTCTCTCTCTCTCTCTCTCTCTCTCTCTCTCTCTCTCTCTCTCTCTCTCTCTCTCTCTCTCTCTCTCTCGTGATGGCGACCAGTTTTATGTAAAAACTCATTTTTGTGGGGATTGTTTTTTGTCCTCAGTTGTTTTACTTTCTTCTTCTTCTTCTTCTTTTTCTCCCATCTCTTCCTTCTTCTTCTTCTTCTTCTTCTTCTTCTTTTTCTTCTTCTTCTTCTTCTTCTTCTTCTTCTTCTTCTTCTTCTTCTTCTTCTTCTTCTTCTTCTTCTTCTTCTTCTTTTTTCCTCCTCGTCCTCCTTAAAAGAAGTAGTAGTAATAATACCAAGTGACCATTTAAAATCAATATGTTTGAGACTTCACAATCTCTCTCTCTCTCTCTCTCTCTCTCTCTCTCTCTCTCTCTCTCCATAGCAGCTTTCGGCGGAAACAGACTGGACTGCTACAACTAGACTAATAATTTTCTTTTTCTCTCTAGACAAGTTTTCTTCCTCGTTTCTTTGCGCGAGAGTTGATAGTTCCGCTAGTGTAATATTGCACTTTGCTGATAACGAAAATGTAGCAAATTGCCTATTTTTTTTAGCGAACAGGTAACATAAATCCAGAGTATAGATAACATGGTCGGAGTTGAAGCAAACTTGGTCAGTGAGTTTAAGTCCATTGTGCCATAAGGCGTTTTCATGTTCATTTTGCGTACAACGAGTATTTGGCGATTTTGCACAGCTTCAGATATTCATGCGGTAATTGAAATAGTGAAGAGTTTGGCTATTAATCTTCTGACCTCCATAGACCCCCATAGACCCTTCCAAATGTAGGTAAAATCGTCTAAACGCACCAATGATCCATGATGAAGTTGCGTTCCAGTACTGAAAAGGTTGATGAAGAGAAGTGTACAGTGCTTCACTAATGGTGTGGAAACGAGAAGGCAGAGTGTTATGAATGGTTCCCGTGTTAAGGGTGTGGACAGCGTGATTGATTTAGTGGTAACAATATCGAGTAGCATAAAACTTAACCCCTTCATTACTGGAACGCATTTTTATCATTATTTTTTTGGTGTGATTAGATAATTTCATTTACATTAGGAAAGGCTTGTGAAGATCAGAAGATTAATGGCCAGACTCTTCACTATTTTCCCTGTTTTCCATGCTCTCCGTAGCCTAAAGCCCTAAGCCCTCGGAAGACTTATGGACCTAATGGGGTCCCTCCTATTGTTTTCAAAAACTGTGCTTACGTGCTTACACCTTGCTTGGCCAAACTTTCAACTATGCCTATCGACTTCTATCTTTCCTTCTTGCTGGAAATTTGCCTACATTCAGCCTGTTCCTAAAAAAATGTGACCGTTCTAACCCCTCAAACTATCGTCCTACAGCTTTAATCTCTTGCTTGTCTAAAATTTTTAATCTATCCTCAATAGGAAGATTCCTAAAGATCTGTCACTTCGCAAATTTCTCTCTGATCGCCAGTATGGCTTCTGTCAAAGTCGCTCTACTGGTGGTTTGGCTTTCCTGTTTTAAAGATTTCGGTGAAACTTTTGCTGTAGTGTTAGACATATCGAAAGCTTTTGATAGAGTCTGGCACAAAGCTTTGATTTCCAAACTACCCTCCTACGGTTTCTATCCTTCTCTCTGCAACTTTATCTCAAATTTCCTCTCCGACTGTTCTATTGCTGCTGTGGTAGACGGCCACTCTTTTCCTAAATCTATTCATTAACAGTGGTTTTCCTTAAGGTTCTGTCCTGTCACCAGCTCTCATCTTATTATTCATTAATGATCTCAACCAAACTTCTTCTATCCACCCCTACCCTGATGATACCACCCTACATCTTTCCAAGCCCTTTCAAAGATGACCAACCCTTCAGGAAGTCAACATATCACGCAGGGACGCCGCAGAACGCTTGATTTTTAGATCTCTTTAAGATTTCCGATTGGGGCAGAGAAACCTTAGTAGTGTTCAATGCCTCAAAACCTCACTTCCTCCATCTATCAACTCGACACAGTTTTGCCTCTCTGTAGCATGTTTCGTGGACATTAACTATTAACCCCCGTGCCTCCAGGACATCGGGGCACCTCATTCATCATTCTTATCTACAAAAATTTTCTTACTTTTTATTCATCTTTTCATTTATTTATTTTTTTTTTTAGTTATCCACGCACTTCAGGTGTTCATATCCCGTCCGTTACCTGTTCGGGTCATGTCGGAGTGGGTGGGAGGTGGGAGGAGTTCTTCTGCTTTACTGTCTCTTTCCCTTACTACCACTTAATGATCACAGGTAAGGTCATCTCGTGGTAACTTCAAGGTGTGTGTGTA
>NC_059260.1:4473888-4483888 GCF_017591435.1 Portunus trituberculatus | reverse complement strand
TAGTAAAAAGCTGAAAAAGGGAAGATGTCTGAGAGATGTTAAAAAAATATAGTTTCCCGCAAAGATGTATTGAGACGTGGGACAGTTTAAATGAAGAAGTAGTGTCTGCAACGAGTGTGCATACTTTTAAAGTAAGATTGGATAAGTGTAGATAGGGAGACGGGGCCACACGAGCATAAAGTCCAGGCCCTGTAAAACTACAACTAATAAAAAAAAAAAACACACGCACACACCGCGTAGTGTAGTGGTTAGCACGCTCGACTCAAAATCGAGAGGGCCGAGTTCGAGTCCCGAAATGCGGCGAGGCAATTGGGCAAGCATCTTAGTGTGTGGGGTGTGTTCACCTAGCAGTAAATAGATACGGGATGTAACTCGAGGGGTTGTGGCCTCGCTTTCTCGGTGTGTGTTGTGTGTGATGTGGTCTCAGTCCTACCCGAAGATCGGTCTATGAGCTGAGCTCGCTCCGTAATGGGGAAGACTGGCTGGGTGACCAGCAGACGACCGAGGTGAATCACACACACACACACACACACACACACACACACACACACACACACACACAGTCCTAATGTGATTTTTATATCAATATACTGGTTTGAGAGAGAGAGAGAGAGAGAGAGAGAGAGAAAAGTAAGAAAACTCGTCAATTAGCAAGATTCTCATGTATTAGAGAAAGGCTGTGTGTGTAAGAAGGTAAGATAAAAAGAGGAAGAGGAGAAGAATGTAATAAAGAGACTGTCAAAGGAAAAAATATATAATGGAGGAAGAAATTTATAAAAAACTATACCAAATCCTGAGAGAGAGAGAGAGAGAGAGAGAGAGAGAGAGAGAGAGAATAATAATAAGATAGTGATAAAGATAGATAACAATGGAGTGAAAATTGTATCAACAACTTACAATAAAGAAGAGCTTTGTGGTCTCTCTCTCTCTCTCTCTCTCTCTCTCTCTCTCTCTCTCTCTCTCTCTCTCTCTCTCTCCACTTTCATGTTAAACTAATGATCAAGGAGGTAACTTTTTCGCGCCTTCCCACGAGTTTTGTTCATGTGTTGCCTCTCCTCTCCGTCCTGTTCTCTGTGCTACAAAGAAAGATTTTGTCATCATAAACTCTCTCTCTCTCTCTCTCTCTCTCTCTCTCTCTCTCTCTCTCTCTCTCTCTCTCTCTCTCTCTCTCTCTCTCTCTTATATATTTATGTGTGTTTTTAATTTTACTTCTTTTTCTCTTCTTTAATGTTGCTCCTCCGTTAGTTGGGGGGGGGGTGCGTTCTTTATGTTTGTGTGTCTGTTCGTCTGTTTGTTTCTGTTTGTCTGTGTCTGTTTTTGTGTTTCTGTCTTTCTCTTTCTCTCTCTCGTATGTGTGTGTGTGTGTGTGTGTGTGTGTGTGTGTGTGTGTGTGTGTGTGTGTGTGTGTGTGTTGTTTTCTCAATGTTTCTTGTTCAGATATTTTTTTTCTTTTGCCTACTTTCATTTTTCTTTCCTACCTTCCTTCCTTCCTTCCTTGTACTGTTTTCTTCCTTCCTTCCTTCCTTCCTTCCTTCCTTCCTTCCTTCCTTCCTTCTCTTCCTTCATTTTCTTCCTTCCTTCCTTCCTTCCTTCCTTGTACTATTTTCTTCCTTTCCTCCCTTCCTCCCTTTCACTTTCCTTATTTAATTCTTCCTCCCTCCTCCTTCCCTCAATTCCTTCCTTTTCTCTCTACTACTACTACTACTACTACTACTACTACTACTACTACTACTACTACTACTACTACTACTACTACTTTTTGGGTGATTGTCAAAGTATTTTTAAGTAACCATTTATAACCACTTTGTAATCACTACCTGAAATCGTGTTTTGTGTGTGTGTGTGTGTGTGTGTGTGTGTGTGTGTGTGTGTGTGTGTGTGTGTGTGTTTAATGGTCACGTGTTCAGTTACCTGTTATTTAATATTTCGTGTACCTGTTAAGAGTGACAAAAAATTTACCTGCTGCGCGTTCTTTGATGAGCTCTCAGGTAACCATCGGGCAGGTGTGACTGGGTGTGTGTGTGTGTGTGTGTGTGTGTGTGTGTGTGTGTGTGTGTGTGTGTGTGTGTGTGTGTGTGTGTGTGTGTTAGTGCGTACGTGGTGGCCTTGGTAGAAAAAAAAGGAAATATTGTGAATCTAGGTACGTGAGAGAGAGAGAGAGAGAGAGAGAGAGAGAGAGAGAGAGAGAGAGAGAGAGAGTGTAATTCTGTACCGTACACTTAGAGGAATTTGCGGAAAAAAAACAAAGAAATGTAAACAGGAAGAAGGTAATTCAAGAAAAGACCAACAAAGGAGGAGGAGGAGGAGGAGGAGGAGGAGGAGGAGGAGGAGGAGGAGGAGGAGGAGGAGGGGGAAGGGGGGAAGGGTCACCAGTATGCAACCTGGTGTTAATTGATGTTTGTGGCTGCCTAGTTCCGAGGATTGCTGTGTCTAATTCTTTCTTTCCTGTTTCTTGTTGTATAAGTGGAGGAGGAGGAGGAGGTGGAGGAGGAGGAAGAGGAGGTGGAAGAGGGGGGAGGAGGCAGGAAGAGTTTTAAGAGGAGGGGGAAGGTGTTGTGAAGTATTTCTAAAAGAGGACAAGGAGGAAGAGGAGAGAGGAAAAAAAGGGGGTGGTTTTGTGAATTGTTTGCGAAGGAAAAGTAAAAAAGAGGAAGAGGAGGAAGAAGAGAAGAGGAGGAGGAGGAGAAGTTCAAAGAAGAGGAGGAGAAAGGAGATTAAAATAACGAATGAAAGGAATATAACACTGGAAGAAAAGGAGGAAAAGTAATAAAAGAAGAATGAAAACAAAAGGAGGAATTGTATGAAAGGAAAAGGAAAAATATCAAATAAGGAAGAAAATAAGAAAGGGAAGGAAGAAAAATAAAAAAAAGAATAAGAACTTTAAAGAAGGAGAAATTTTGCACAGAAAAGCAGAAATTGGAATAGACAAAGTAGATAATAAATAGAAAATTGGAAAAAATTAAGAAAGAAGGGAAAAAAGGAAAGGGAAGAAGGACAAAGGAGGAAGAAGAGGAAAATAAATGATAATGGGAAAATAGAAAACATGAAGGAATTTGCAAAGTTAAGAGGAGGAGGAGGAGGAGGAGGAGGAGGAGAACAGATGAGGTGTAGAGATGACCATGATGGAAGTATTGTCACGTAGGAGGAGGAGGAGGAGGAGGAGGAGGAGGAGGAGGAGGACACCACCACCCACATCTGGAGAGTAGTTTCTTGTGTATCATGCAAGGCCTCTCCTCCTCCTCCTCCTCCTCCTCCTCCTCCTCCTCCTCCTCCTCCTCCTCCTCCTCCTCCTCTTCCTCCTCCTCCAAGGTTGTGTCCAGGAACATAATAACATAGATATATCTCCTCCAATCCTCCTTCTTTCCTCTTCCTTTCTTCTGTGTTTTCCTCCTCCTCCTCCTCCTCCTCCTCCTCCTCCTCCTCCTCCTCCTCCTCCTCCTCCTCCTCCTCCTCCTCCTCCTCCTCCTCCTCCTCCTCCTGATATTTCCTTATTCATTTTAACCTTTCCTATTCATTTTCACTTCCCATCAGAGAGAGAGAGAGAGAGAGAGAGAGAGAGAGAGAGAGAGAGAGAGAAACGCAAATGAAATATTTTCCACTCAAACCTCAGCCTGTGTTCATTAATCTCTCTCTCTCTCTCTCTCTCTCTCTCTCTCTCTCTCTCTCTCTCTCTCTCTCTCTCTCTCTCTCTCCCTCCCTCCCTCCCTAAGCTTTTAAAGGGTTGACATTTCTCTCCCTTTGTCTAATGAAGGTAGAGAGAGAGAGAGAGAGAGAGAGAGAGAGAGAGAGAGAGAGAGAGAGAGAGATTAATGACGAATGACAAAAATTTAAATTGGTTTGAGGTTTTTTTATGAAGCATTTGTCTTCTCAAAAATAAAGATAAAAAATAGATTAAAGCCAGAAATAGTAAGGGAAAAGTTCATTATTCTCTCTCTCTCTCTCTCTCTCTCTCTCTCTCTCTCTCTCTCTCTCTCTCTCTCTCTCTCTCTCTCTCTCTAAGTGATTTTGATGATGAAAAGTAATAATGGTATTAATAATGATAATAATAATAATAATAATAATAATAATAATAATAATAATAATAATAATGAGAATAATAACAACAACAACAAGAACAACAACAATAACAACAACAACAGCAACAACGGTAACACAAATAACAACAACAACAATAAACAACAACAACAACAACAGTAGTAATTCTTTTCTCTTAGTGTAATTCCTTCTTTTCTCTTGGCCGCCTTCCTCTCCTCCTCCTCCTCTTCCTCCTCCTCCTCCTCCTCCTCCTTCTCCTTCTTCTTCTCCTCCTCCTCCTCCTCCTCCTCCTCCTCTTCCTCCTCCTCCTCCTCCTCCTCCTCCACCGACACGTCCATTCATCGCCAAAGGTCACTTGTCCGGGGTCAGGAGGCCGAGAGAGAGAGAGAGAGAGAGAGAGAGAGAGAGAGAGAGAGAGAGAGAGAGAGAGAGAGAGAGAGAGAGAGAGAAGGGGGGGAGAGTATGTCGTTGTTTATTAATATTATAATTGTTTTTGTTTATCTTTCCTTTTTGTGAAAGTTATATTTTCTTAATTTTCTTTCGTATTTCAGTAAATATTTGTACTTTCTACTTCATATTTTATTTTTTCGTGTTATTTTTTCCAAACACTTTTTTTTCGTCCTTTTCATTTCCCTTCCTTGTCTTTCTTTTCTCTGTCTCTCTGTATCTGTCTGTTTGTGTGTCTTTCTCTTTTTTTTCTTTTCTTTGCCAGCAAGTGTAACCCAATACTTTTCTTCTTTTAACCGCTAATTTTATTCTCACATCATATATTTTCTAGCTTCCTTGTATTACTTTTTTTTTCCTACACCTCAATTCGTCATGCTTTTAAAATCGGAGGAAGCATGATTTTTTACTCCCCTCCGTCACTTTCCATACGTGTAATCCCACAAACTGCTCCTTCAACACTTACACAACTTTCCAACCTGCTTCGATTTGTTGCCAAGGTGTGAAAAAATCTTACTCGCATCGTTTCTTATATTTGCTTGCCCGAGTTTTAGTGTAGAAAGTTTGAGATTGTGTTACGTTGGTGCAGGAAGTTACTAGACGATCGCGTGGTGGCTTTGATAGGAAATGTGTCCAGGTGAGGTTTGTAGCTAAGCTGAATTTGATCATTGGTGTAGAATAATGTTGATTGTTGCTCACACATACACACACACACACACACACACAATAATAATGATGATAGTAATAATAATGATAATAATAATAATGATAGTAATAATAATAATAACGATAATAATAATAATAATGTCAATAGGTGTCTTGTTTTAGTTCTCGTAATATTGGAATCTTTTTTTTTTACCTCGTTTTGTTTGTATCTAAGCTGAATTAATTAATGGCGTTGAAAAGTATAGATTGCTGCACACACACACACACACACACACACACACACACACACACACACACACACACACACAGAATAAAATGATGCAGTATGTTTCCTCTTTCGTAATGTTAGAATCTGTTTTTTTTTTTTTATTCAACTTTTTAAGCTTAATTTCTTTTACGTCCAGGAAAAATAAAGTTCTTAGATATGTTTGAACGAGAGATGCATTGAATTCCTTATCACATACGAATATTAGTTTCTCTTATTTTTTTTTCTCAATACACAATAGATTTCAGTGTTCTCAAGAAAATGAATTCTTTAAAACATGTGAATATTGGCAAGTTTTTTTTTTCTTTTCAATTATATATCTTCTAAGAAAAAAGTATAGACACATGCACACACACGAAAAAAGAGCAAGAAAAATAGATACCTGAAATTTATATCACTTTTAAATATTGTCTTCTATTTTTACCAAGACTAGATTTCCTTGTTCTCTATGAAAGTATTGATGTGTGATATATAAAAACAATAGACACATGAACTTTTGTTAATTATAGATATTGGTAACCATTTCATGTAATTTGGAAGACGAAGCGAGGAGGAGGAGGAGGAGGAGGAGGAGGAGGAGGAGGAGGAGGAAGAAGAAGAAGAAGAAGAAGAAGAAGAAGAAGAAGAAGGAGGAGAAGGAGGGGAAGAAGAACAAGAACAAGAACAAGGACGAGTAAAAGACGAAGAAGAAAAAGAAGAAGAAAGAGGAAGAAGAAAAAGATAAGAAAGAGGAGAGAAGACGAAGAGAGAGGATTAGGAAGAGGTGTAGAATGATGATAAGAAGAAGCAAGGGGAGAAGAAGAAGAAGAAGAAGAAGAGGAGGAGGAGGAGGAGGAGGAGGAGGAGGAGGAGGAGGAGGAGGAGGAGGAGGAGGAGGAGGAGGAGGAGGAGGAGGAGGAGGAGGAGGAGCTAACATCTTAAAACAATAACATTAAAATATACACCACAAACATTTTTTCTCATTCAAGCAACTAGATTTCCTCATTCCCTAGAAAAAGTATAGATTCCTTGAGATACAGGAACAATAGATACATGAATCCTACACCAGTCACAATACCGACAACTTTATTATTTTTATTTTAACTTGATTCCCTTCCCGTCTAGAAAAGTATAGATGCCTGAATAGATAAGAACAAAAGACAGAACGAGCTTATAACATTTCACGTGTGATATTTCTTTTCCCCGATTTTTCCCCCTGAACTGGATTTTCTTCTGGCCTAGAGTGAGGATTGGTAGATGGATGGAAATGCACACAAAAATACATATTAAAATACATACACACGGAAAATATAAGCACAAAATACAGGTTTGTTCTCTTTGCGACTCAAATTTTCGTCTTTCTCCGTGTTTGTGTGTGAGTTGCAGCGCCAGACACGAGGAGGCAGTGGCAGAAATACCTCAAAATGCGTATCAATTAGGCGTTTCACCTGTTGTACCTTTGATTTGAGTGTAATATTCAATGTAGTACACACACACACACACACACACACACACACACACACACACACACACACACACACACACACACACACACACACACACACACACACACACACACACACACACACACACACACACACACACACACACACACACACACACACACACACACACACACACACACACACACACACACACACACACACACACAGAGAGAGAGAGAGAGAGAGAGAGAGAGAGAGAGAGAGAGAGAGAGTCATAAACGAATAAATGAGAAAAAGAGAAGAGGTAGACAAACAGACAACAGACAGACAGACAGACAGACAGACAGACAGACAGACAGACAGACAGACAGACAAACAGACAGACACTAACACTTGTTCCTCCTCCATCTGTCAAAAACTAAATAAATAAACCAACAACCACATCAATCAATCAACCTTACCTGTGGAAAACAAACAGGTAGGCCTATCCTAATTAACCCATAGACCTTCACTCCTCTCACCTCACCTTTATAATTGCACAGGTAAACATGACCAGTCTCAGTCCTCACCTGTGATATATAAGCAAAATATTCGACCCCTCACCTGCAGCTCCCTTAATTGGTCTCACCTGCGTGTCTTACCTGCCCACTCTTACCTGTCCACCACACGTCACGACCTCGCTGTACCTGTGGCGCGTGACGTAGATTGTGACGTCACTGCTTCTTGTTTTCCTCTTGTTTTTCGTCACAGGAAGAGGAAAGGAAGAGGAAAGGAACATGGGGATGGGGATGGAAATTAAGGAAAGAAAATAAGAAAGGATGAAAGAGGAATGATAAGAAATAAAAGGGAGAAGACAGGAGGAAAAATATGTAATAAATAGAATACGGTAATGGAAATAAAAGTAGATGGAAACAAAATAAATAAAAGAAGAAAGAATAAAAAGAGGAATGATAATAAAAATAGGAATAATGAGATGAAGAAATGAAAAGAAGAGAACATGGGAAAATATGTAATAATAGAATACAGTAATGGAAATAAAAGTAAATAACATAAGAAAGGATAAAAAAGAGGAATAATAAGATAAAGAAATGAAAGGAAGAGGGAAAAAAGGAAAAAACAAAAGTATATGGAAAGAAAGTAAAGGACATCAGAAAAGATAAAAGAAGATGGAAGAGGAAAAGATGAAGAAAAGATGAGGGAGAGGACGATAACAAGAAAATATATGTTGATAGGAAAATTATGAATAAAAGGAGAAAGAAGAAGGAAGAGGATGAGGAAGGAGAGAGAGAGAAGAGAATAGGATGAAAATTTACAAGGAGAAACAAGAAAATAAGTTAATAGCAAGCAAAAGAAATGGATAAATGAATTGAAAAGAAAAACAGAAAAGGAGGAAAAAGATGAAGACGAAGGAAAGGGAGGAGGAAGAGGAGGGAAACATGAATAAATAAGAAAAATAATTGTGATAATGCAAATAATAAGAAAAGAGAGAGTTGGAACGAAAGAGAGAAGAGAAAGAAAAAAAAGAAGGAAAAGAAAAAGAAAAGTGTGAAAGATAATATTGATAAAGAAAAAAATGAAAGTGAGAATTAGATCGAAGGAAAAAGAGCAAAGGAAGGAGGGAGAGGGAGGAAAGGAGGAAGAAAAATGGGAGGGAGGGAGAGAGGGAGGAGGGAGGAGAGGTCATCCAGCCTCGACCTCTCTCGGTATGTGGTTCGTGTAGTCTCCCCCGCCACGCCCTCTCTCTCTCTCTCTCTCTCTCTCTCTCTCTCTCTCTCTCTCTCTCTCTCTCTCTCTCTCTCTCTTGATCTTGTTTTTCTTCCCTTGTTCTCTTCCTCTCTCTCTTCTTCTCCTCCTCCTCTTCTTCCTCCTTTTCCTCCTCCTCATCATCATCCTCTTCTTCTTCTTCTTCTTCTTCTTCTTCTTCTTCTTCTTCTTCTTCTTCTTCTTCTTCTTCTTCTTCTTCTTCTTCTTCTTCTTCTTCTTCTTCTTCTTCTTCTTCTTCTTCTTCTTCTTCTTCTTCTTCTTCTTCTTCTTCTTCTTCTTCTTCACCACCACCACCACCACCACCACCACCACCACCACCACCACCATCAGCATTTCCTCCTCCTCCTCCTCCTCCTCCTCCTCATGAATATACTTATGAATCAGGGCAAAGTAAACTAAAAAGGAATTCGGGTATTTATTTGACGTAGTGTGTGTGTGTGTGTGTGTGTGTGTGTGTGTGTGTGTGTGTGTGTGTGTGTGTGTGTGTGTAGGTCGCTTTTTTTTTCTTTTTTAATCTTCTGTCTTTTCATTTCCATTTTATTTTTGGGGTCTACGTGGAGTGTGTGTGTGTGTGTGTGTGTGTGTGTGTGTGTGTGTGTGTGTGTGTGTGTGTGTGTATGTAACACACACACACACACACACACACACACACACACACACACACACAAAAAAAAGTACTCAAAACAAGAGAGAAAAAAAAGAAAATGAATAAAAATGAATAACTAATTGACAACAAAAACAGGATATGAATTCATTTGTGGATATTCAAATAACAAGACACACACACAAACACATAATTAAATAAAGAGAGAAAGAGAGAGAGAGAGAGAGAGAGAGAGAGAGAGAGAGAGACCAAAAAACAAGAGGAGTGAAATGCAGAATCAGATACAGAGCTTCACCTGTGTGTGTGTGTGTGTGTGTGTGTGTGTGTGTGTGTGTGTGTGTGTGTGTGTGTGTGTGTGTGTGTGTGTGGATGTGTGTGGATGTGGATGGGTGAATATCAGAGAAGCAAACCATTGGATATATATAAAAGAAAGAGAGGGAAGGGCGTGTTGCATATCTCTCCTGGGCGTGTGTGGGCGGGGCTTGCACTACCCGTCCCCCCTACCCACCCACGCCCGCCCACGCCCTCGCAATGGCGGTATCATGCATACATTAAGCTCTGACCTCAATGACCTGACATGATCTCTAACAGTATTGGAACTCTACTCTTTTCGACTCCCCAGCTGATTGCCAAGTGTGGTGGTGGTGGTGGTGGTGGTGGTGTTTTAGTTCACAAAGTTCATGAGCTTTTTCACTGATTTTTTTTTTTTTTTTTTGTCTTTAACTGGGGTAGAGAAGTGAAGTTAAGTAAATAGAGAAATTGTTATAGATGTGTTGTTAGTGGTGGTGGTGGTGGTGG
>NC_059260.1:4461388-4466388 GCF_017591435.1 Portunus trituberculatus | reverse complement strand
GGAGGAGGAGGAGGAGGAAGAGGAAGAGGAAGAGGAAGAGAATGAAGCCAAAGAGAGGAATGGAGACAATATCACTGAAAGAAAGAGGAGGAAGGAGAGGAAGAGGAAAGGATAGAGACTAAATTAACTACAGAAAGAGAAGGAAGAAGAGGAGAAGAAGGAAAGGAGAATAGAGACAAAGTAGCTAAAGAAAGAGAAAGCAGAAGAAGAGAAGGAAGAAGAGGAGAGGAGCAAGACAAAATTTGCTAATAAAAGGGAATAAAGAAGAAGAGGAGGAAGAGGAGAGGAAAAGACGAAATTAGTTAAAAAAAAAAGAAAGGAAGAAGAAAAGGAGGAAGAGAAAGAAGAGAATAGAGACGATGTTAGCCAGAAAAAGAGAAAGATGAAGAAGATGAGGAGGAAGAGAAGAGGAAGAGAAAAAAATAGAATGAGAAAGAGGAGGGAGAATAGGAGGAAAAGGAGAGGAAGAGACAAAATTAGATAAAGAAAGAAAGAAGAAGAAGGAGAGGAGGAGGAGGAGGAGGAAGAAGAGGAAGAGGAGGAGAGGAATAGAAACAAGATTAGCTAAAGAAAGAGGAAGAAGAGGAGAAGAATAGAGAAAGAGAAGGAAGGAAGAGGAAGAAGAGGAGAATTAGACACTCCATTAGTTAGATGTGATGGGAAGAGAAGGGGAAAGGAGGTGGTGGAGGTGGGGGGGGTGGAGGGGGGGTGGAGGGGGGTGGAGGGAGGGTGACTGATAACAACACAATTAGTGGACTTCCCTTCCACTGTCACTTTCCCACGTTCCACATGACCACTGTTGTCTCCCACGCCCTCCTCCTCCTCCTCCTCCTCCTCCTCCTCCTCCTCCTCCTCCTCCTCCTCCTCCTCCTTTAGTTCCTCCTTCACTTCTCTTTATCTCTTCTCCTTAATCATACTTTCTTTATTTGATGTCTTCCTTGTTGTTGTTGTTGTTGTTGTTGTTGTTGTTGTTGTTGTTCTTCTTCTTCTTTTCATCTTATTATTATTATATATATTTTTTTCTATTTCGTCTATTCACTCGACAAACTTCACATCTCCTCCTCCTCCTTCTCCTTCTCCTCCTCCTCCTCCTCCTCCTCCTCCTCCTCCTCCTCCTCCTCCTCCTCCTCCTCCTCCTCCTCCTCCTCCTCCTCCTCCTCCTCCTTCTCATATTTTATTTTTGCTCACTGTTCCGATCTTGTTGAGGACGCGTGCATGTGTGTGTGTGTGTGTGTGTGTGTGTGTGTGTGTGTGTGTGTGTGTGTGTGTGTGTGTGTGTGTGTGTGTGTAATTTATGTTCTTTTTGTTCTGAGTCGTGTGCATATGACAGGTATTCATGTCACACACACACACACACACACACACACACACACACACACACACACACACACACACACACACACACACACACACTGATGTACATTTTTTTTGTCCTCTTGTTTGTCCCGGATTCAGTTTTTCATTTCTTCTCTCATTTTCTTTTTTCAATCTTTTTCCTCCATCTTGTCTTCATTTCCTTCATTATCTTAGTCCACTTAATTTCCTCTTTTTATATCCATGCATTAAATTTCCTCATGTCTTCCTTTATTTTTCCTCTTTTTCCTCCAATCTTGTCATTATTTTACTTATTCTCTTCACATTGTTTCGTTTTCCTTTTATATTCAGGCCTTACATTTACCTTGACACCCAGAGAGAGAGAGAGAGAGAGAGAGAGAGAGAGAGAGAGAGAGAGAGAGAGAGAGAGAGTCAAGCATAACATAACAGAAAGTCGTGACCAGCTGTTGCCAATTAATTCTTTGAGGTCAGAGGCAAACTGGCAACCCTACGCCCTTCTGCAGGAGGAGGAGGAGGAGGAGGAAGAAGAAGAAGAAGAAGAAGAAGAAGAAGAAGAAGAAGAAGAAGAAGAAGAATGTAGTTAGAATGAAGAAATAAGAGAGAAGTCATGTCACGTTAATGAAAGAGGGAAGAATGATAATAACGAAGGAAGAGGAAGAGGAGAAGAAGTAAGAAGAAGAGGAGGAGAAGGAGGAGGAGGAGGAATGTAGGAAGAAATAACACGTGATATGATTTGGTTAGACAAGAATTGAGAAGTAAAGACGGAAGAATGATAAGGAAAAACCACAGGAGGAGGAAGAGGAGGAGGAGGAGGAGGAGGAGGAGGAGGAGGATGTGTGGAGAAGGAAGAGGAAGATAAAGAAATAAGAAGAGGAAACAATAAAGATAAAGAGAAGTGGAGAAGGAGGAGGAGGAGGAGGAGGAAGAGAAGAATGTAAAGAATAAGAAAAAAATAAAAACATAAGATAATAAAAACTAAGAAAATGCAAATAAATGAAAGAAGAATAAGAATATAATAAAAAATTAAAGAAAGAGAAATATGAGAAGGAATGGCAAGAAAAAAAGAAGAAAAGAACAAAGAAAAAGAAAATAGTAAAAAAAGTAAAAAAAAATATAAATAATTGTGGTCAACGATTACAAGGAATTAAAGAACACACACACACACACACACACACACACACACACACACACACACACACACACACACACACACACACACACACACTCTCTCTCTCTCTCTCTCTCTCTCTCTCTCTCTCTCTCTCTCTCTCTCTCTCTCTCTCTCTCTCTCTCTCTTGGCAGAACAGAACACACCCATTAAATATTGAACACTTTTGCTCCATTTCTCTATTTCACTATCTTCTCCTCCTCCTCCTCCTCCTCCTCCTCCTCCTCCTCCTCCTCCTCCTCCTCCTCCTCCTCCTCCTCCTCCTCCTCCTCCTCCTCCTCCTCCTTGAAATATATTAGATAACTCACCTTCAGCGCAACTCGTTCTCTCTCTCTCTCTCTCTCTCTCTCTCTCTCTCTCTCTCTCTCTCTCTCTCTCTCTCTCTCTCTCTCTCTCTCTCTCTTCATGGATTCCTACTTGTGTTGAAATCTCGTGCAAGTATTTCTCAACACAATTACTCCGGTTAATTCATTCTGTCTCACTTAATGCGTCGCGAAAGTTGAAAATCCGCCATACAAACGTGGTGTCTCTTAATTCTTAGTTCCGTTTCGCTGTCTTCGTTTTTTTTTTTTTTTTTTTCATTTTTTTTAGTGTTTGTATTTTTTTTTATCTTTTTATTTGTTATGATTGTTTTTTATCTACCTGTGTATTTGAGTTTTTTTTTTTATTTGTGTTTTTTAATTTAAGTTTTTGTCGTAATTTTGGTTTTTAAGTGTTTTTTTATTTCTTTATTTATTTTTATGGTCTCTCTTTTACCTTTTCTCTTATTTTCGACTATATTTCACGATTTATTTTGAGTGTATAGGTAGAATTTGCTTTGTGTGAAGAAATGTTATGATTTTTTTTTTTTTTTTATGAGCTGATTGGGAAAAAAAGTTTGAGTCGAGTTTTCGTCATGTATCTCTTGTAATCTAATCTAACTTAATTGAACGTAACTCAATCAACGTAACCGCTTGTCTCCTGTAACTTAATGTAACCTAACCTAACCTAACCTAACCTAACCTAACCTAACCTAACCGTATCTCCTGAGGAACAATGTAACCTAAATTAAGCTTATGTAACTTAACGTAACCTAATTAAATCGTACCTTTTCAGCAACTTAATGTAACTTAACCTAACTTGAGCTAATGTAACTTTATCTAACGCAACCTAACCTAACCTAACTTAAGCTTATGTAACTTAACCTAACGTAACCTAACCTAACTTGGGCTAATGTAACTATCTAACCTAACCTTACCTAACCGCACCTCTTCACCAACTTAACGTAACTTTATTTATTCTAACTTAACCCTACCAGTCTTTATTTTCTCGTAACCTAATGTAAGTTAACCAAAAGATTCTCAATTAAATAACTGGGAAAATATCTTCAGTAATTGAATGATTTGCAATGGTGATATGTGGTGTTGCTTCTTTCAGTGGAACGTTATGTATGATTCATGAAAGGCACCAGGAAAAAGAAGAACGTGACATGAGAAATAATGATTGGTGATATTCCTTTATTTCCTCCTCTACCCTTTGTCTTCGTGTCATCATTAAAGCTTCAACTATTTTCAGCGTGTTTTTTTTTTTTTTTTCTCAACTGTCGCATTAGAATCAGCGGAAATGTCAACGCTTTGCAAAAAAATAGGTAAATAATAAAATAATAAAATGATAAATAAAATGGATAAATGAATAAATAAAGATCAAAAATAGAAAAAAATAAATAAAGTAAGATAAAATAATAATAATAATAATGAAAACGAAAAAAAAGAAAAGAAATCAAGAAAAATTCGTATGTTTTCCATTTACTTTTATTTGTATCTGTAAGACGTTAGAAATATTTAAAACTTGAACGCTTTACAAGAACCGTTTCCTTTGCTTATATTTGAGCATTTCTATCAATTTATAACAGAGACAACTTTGAATTCTCATCGCTTTACAAGAATAGCCATTTGTGTTTTTTTTTTTTTTGTTTCTTATTTATATCGCATCGGAATCACCAAACCTAAATGCCATGTGATATTTTTTATAGATGTAATTCTATAGGCCTTAAATTTATAGGCATAACTTTCATTAAAATCTTCAGACTATTTAGGATCTACACCGCATTATGATAATTAGAAACTTTATTATTCATTAAGATATAACCCAATTATTCACATTTTTTTTTTGGATTGGAATCTGTTGGGCATTAAAGTAACCATTTCTTTGTGGATTTGTATTTGTAGGGCATTAAAGTCACCGTATCTTGGTGGATTGGTATCTGTGTAGCATTAAAGTCACTGCTTCTTGGTGGATTGGTATCTGTGGGGCATTAAAATCACTGCTTCGTTTTGGATATGTATCTGTCTCGCATTGAAATCAGAGAGAGACTTCAACGCTCAGTAAGGAGATTCTGCTCTTCTTTTCAGGTTTTCATTTCGTGGATTCATATCTAAATACATTGAAATCTCCCTTCACCTCCTTCGATCCGTACCTATGTAGCATTAAAATCACGAGAAAATTTAATACTATAACA
>NC_059260.1:4441388-4451388 GCF_017591435.1 Portunus trituberculatus | reverse complement strand
CTCTCTCTCTCTCTCTCTCTCTCTCTCTCTCTCTCTCTCTCTCTTTCTCTCTCTCTCTGTTTGAGGGAAGTTCAGAATTAGCATGATGTCAGCTTTGATTAAAGTGAGAGAGAGAGAGAGAGAGAGAGAGAGAGAGAGAGAGAGAGAGAGAGAGTAATAATAATAAATAATAATAATAATAATAATAATAATAATAAATCGTTTATTCCATGAAACATGGTTATTCAATTGATCGTACAAATAGACATGATAAAAATATTATAATTGTAAATTATCAACTAACTTAGTAAAACGATAGGCGTTAAAATTATAAAGTAAAACTATAAAACAGTGAACTCAGAATACAAAAGAATACCTAAAACAAAACTAAAATATTGTAAGAATGTAAAAGTTATAAAATTCATAACAGCTGTTATGTAATATAAATATAAAATGTTGGTACCTAGTTTGACATTGTGAACAGTAAATTTGTAAGACTAGATTTAAAACTGTGTAGGCTTCCAGAGGTGGTGATATATTGAGGTAACTCATTCCATAAGTTGGGCCCACACACCGTGGTGGCTCTGGCGCCAGAGTCTGTTTTAGTTCTTTGGACATGCAGGTTGTTTCCTTGTCTTGTTGTGGTCGTTGTGTTATCTCTGACTGTGGAAAGGTTCAGGTACCAGTCAGGATATAGTCTATTCACTGATTTATACACTGTGCTGCACTTCTCGAAATAATATTTGTCTTTGACGGTCAGCCACTCAAGTTCTTTTATAATAGGAGTCACGTGGTCATATTTTCTAGCTCCTCCATTAACAATTTTAGCAGCAAAGTTTTGCGATCTTTGCACAGTATGAATGAGAGTTTTGTTGGTAGAACCCCATATACAAATACAGTAATTAATAAGGCTAAGCACTAGGGAGTGTACGACAGTTGTACGTGTTCTTTGATCAAGATTCTCACTTACTCTATTTATGTACATTAATATCCCCATTATTTTGGAATTGAATTCTGCAATGTGCACGTCAAAGAGCATATATCTATCAAAATAGACACACAAATTCTTCACATGTGTGGTCGGGTATATGTGTACTCCGTTACAACTTATAAAAATGTCGGGGGGAATTCGGGCTAACAGTTGCCTATTTCCAATGAATATGCATTGCGTTTTTTTGTTATTTAATAAAAGACCATTAGTTAAGAAGTAAAGTTTTATATCCCGCAATGCATTTTCAGTGATGGAGATGAGCCTAGCAAGATTTTCAACAGTATCACCTTCAAGGAACTGTGTGTCATCCGCATATTGTATCACAGATGTCTTCACTTTCTCATTAAGGTCATTTACGTATATTGAAAATAAAATGAGCCCTGCGGAACTCCGTATCTTACATTCACTTCCTTAGATACTGTATTATTTAAGCGAACAGACTGTGATCGATTTTGAATATAATTTGTAAACCAAAAGCTATCAATGTTTAGTTTAGCGCACTTACGTAATAGATTATCGTGGCTGATACTGTCAGAGGCTTTTGATAGATCACATAAAGTTAAGATATTTTCTTAGAGTCCATATTGCCATAAATTTTGTCTGTAATAACAGTGAGAGCAGTTTCTGTGGACAGTCTAGGACGGAACCCGTGCTGCGTGTTAGATAACAGTTTATTGGCTTCTAAATAACGTCATCTGGCTTATTAGTGATGACAAGGTCTAATAATGTCGAGGACGTATGTGTAATTCTGGTCGGTTTATTGATTAACTGTGTTAATTTGCTGCTCCTTATAATCTTAGTCATTTTGTTATTCTTATCAAGTAAGTTGTCCTTAAAATCGCCTAAAACATATAAAGCCTTAATTTTTAAAAGAAGTGTTTTAAAAGTGTCTTGTATATAGTCAAAATAAATTACTGGGGCCTTAGGATGTCTGTAAACACACCCTATAATGATAGATGGTAATTTCCGACACTGTACTGTTACCCATACGTCTTCAACTCCTTCCTTCCTCGGAACATTTAAGTTAATTACATTAATTGTTAAAACATCCTTCACATAAATACAAACACCACCACCACGTCCACCATCACCACGAAAAATATTATACCCTGGTATCTTAACAAAGTCATCCGGAAAATTAGGAGTGAGCCACGATTCACTTACACATAGTATATCAGTATTACTTTCCTCCACTAATAGTCTTATTGCATCTATGCTCCCCAATAGTGATTGAGCATTTACATGTTCAATTGTCAGAAAGTTTCCTTTGGTTTCTACAGCGGCTATAACTTCTTTGCCGTTATCCTATGTGGTGTAATACTGACACAGGCGGCTCTTGTGTCCTAAGCGTCGGCAAAAGCCACATGACAGTTTGTGGTCGAACCCACAGTTTGCTTGCACGTGATTGAATTCCCCACAGTTATAACATCCACCTTTACTTTTTCCAAATCTGTTGTACTGTGATATGTCTCTAAACGCGCCGGTATGTCCTCCAGTGTCATGACGGTAACGCTGGGAATCATCCGGGTGGAGTAGTGTTCCCAATCCCGGCGTACTGAAGGAGGAACATAGCTTCGTGGTAAGTTGTTCCCATGCCTCCCCCTCCCGTTTGAGGAGTGAACGAGGGAACAGTTGTGGGCCGTATGGTAACGTGCCTCAGCCGTCCCACTCAGGGCCGTAGCGTAGGTAAGAGTGCCGCGCTGACTTCTTTTTTTTTTTTTTTTTTCTCAGTGTAATGTTTGTTATACGATCAGAAAAGAAAATGCTTGTTTATTAAAGGGTTATTCTATAAGTATCAACCATTTACCAAATACATTCGTTCATTTTACTTATTTTTCTTTTATTTCGGTTTGTTCTTTTCACTTCCATTTTGAAACACGATATTTTTTCTTATAATGACTTAAAATTATTAGTTTACATAAGTTAGTCTAAATTCAACCCTTTTGCTGAATTAATAAGTCTTTTTAACCCCTTCAGTACCATGACGCATTTTTTTTATTGAGTTTACTTATTATTTATCGATTTTATACAGCATCAATAACTTATTTGGGAGATTAGAATGGTGAAGACTCTGGCCATTAATCTTTTGACATCCATAAACCCTTTTTATTGTATTCATTCTACTTATTCCTTGGCGATTTTATACAGCTTCAGAAACTTATGTCGGGAATTAAAATAGTGAAGATTGTGGCCATTAATATTCTCCCCTTCATAGACCCTTCATAATGTCAATAAAATCGTCTATTTACACCCAAAACTCAGGTAAAAAAATGCGTGCGAGTACTGAAGGGATTAATTTGTTGGTTTCGAATTGATGTTTTGAATTAATGTGTATGTTAGGTGAAGCACAGGCACAGATACTGGCTATGTTTATTAAGATGTTTAGTGTGTGTTTCTTCCTTTGTGTTCACTTCTGTTGCTCTTTTTTAATTGTTTGTGTTGTTTTTTTGTCTCATCTTAAACTTCTGATTTCACTTGCATTCTCTCTCTCTCTCTCTCTCTCTCTCTCTCTCTCTCTCTCTCTCTCTCTCTCTCTCTCTCTCTCTCTCTCTCTCTCTCTGTTTTTTTGTTCATTCTTTGTGTTAAATTGTGTTCCATATCTTTTTTACCTCTTACATTCTTTATCTCCCTTCTCTCCCCTTCTCTCCTCCTCCTCTCCCCTTCTCTCCCCTCCTCCTCTCCTCCTCCTCTCCTCTCAACGTCTTCTTCCTCCTCTCTCCTCCTCTCACTCTTTCTTCTTCCTCTTTTTTCTTCACCTCACCTCAGCTTCCTAAAATTCTTGACTCTCTCTCTCTCTCTCTCTCTCTCTCTCTCTCTCTCTCTCTCTCTCTCTCTCTCTCTCTCTCTCTCTCTCTCTCTCTCTCCAGGAAGTGAGGTCAGGTGCGCTAATTAGATTCTCGTCTCCAGGTATTATTATTATTATTATTATTATTATTATT
Organism: Portunus trituberculatus; assembly: GCF_017591435.1. Classification (NCBI taxonomy): domain Eukaryota; kingdom Metazoa; phylum Arthropoda; class Malacostraca; order Decapoda; family Portunidae; genus Portunus; species Portunus trituberculatus. The sequence continues at coordinate 4,447,479 of NC_059260.1, read as the reverse complement.
ATTATTATGGATAGTTTTAGAAGTTGACCCAGTAGTATTATTAAGCTGGCAGATATGGAGAGAGAGAGAGAGAGAGAGAGAGAGAGAGAGAGAGAGAGATGCTTTAACTTGTTCCTCTCTCTCTCTCTCTCTCTCTCTCTCTCTCTCTCTCTCTCAAGTTTCCATCGCATGTGCTTTTCTTTCTCTATTTTATCTATGTTTTTATTTCTCCTCTTCTGCTTCACATCTGTTTTGGTTTTATTTTTTTTTTTCTTCCTTGCTCCATTTTTCTTCATCAGTTTTAGTATGTCTTTAAATTTTGCTTTTTATTATTATAGTTGTTAATGGCTGACTTGCTAAATCTTTTGTGTTTTTAGATCATTTTATAGTTCGTGTGTGTGTGTGTGTGTGTGTGTGTGTGTGTGTGTGTGTGTGTGTGTGTGTGTGTGTGTGTGTGTGTGTGTGTGTGTGAGAGAGAGACTGGGTGTGGAGAAAAGATGAAGGAGGAAGAGGGAGGAGGAGGAGGAGGAGGAGGAGGCGTGTCTGGGTACCGGTTGGAGGAAAGGAGGGCGTGGTGGAGGAGGGATGGAGGGAGGGAAGGAGAGAAACGAGAAGAGAGAGAGAAGGAAGAGTCGGAACAGGTGTGTGTGTGTGTGTGTGTGTGTGTGTGTGTGTGTGTGTGTGTGTGTGTGTGTGTGTGTTGCTAACGGGTGCACCATCAGAGAGAGAGAGAGAGAGGTTGACCCGCCCTCGGCTTCGTCTCCCCTGCAGGGCATTGCTGTGAATCTAGACCAGTCCTGTATACAACTAGTCTCCCCTCTCCCTCTCCCTCTCCCTCCTCCCTCCTTTCCTTTCCTTTCCTTCTCTCTCTCTCTCTCTCTCTCTCTCTCTCTCTCTCTCTCTCTCTCTCTCTCTCTCTCTCTCTCTCTAACGGATTTGAGTTCATCTTCGTTGTCTTTGTTGTTTTTGTTGTTGTTTATTTGTTTATATGTTTATTTATATGCTGTTACTACTACTACTACTACTACTACTACTACTACTACTACTACTACTACTACTACTATTTTTGTTATTGTTCTATTATCATGCATAGATTTATATTAGGGGGAAAAATGAAATAAAAGATGAAAAACAAAAGATAAGATAAAAGAAAAGAAAAGATAAATGTAATAATAAAAATAATAATGAAAAGCAAGAATCGATAATAAAAAAAATTGAGAGAAAGGAAGTAAAAGGGAAAGCAATAAATAAATAAAAAAAAAACAAGATGAATCAACAAAAATGAAAATAAAAAAAGGAAGTTTGAAATGTAATAAAACTAAGAGAGAGAGAGAGAGAGAGAGAGAGAGAGAGAGAGAGAGAGAGAGAGAGAGAGAGAGAGAGAAGGTAAAGGTAGACAAGACGAACGAGGTCAGGATGAGGAGAAAGAGGGAGAGAAAGAAAGAGAAAAAAAAAATAAGGAGGAGGAGGAGGAGGAGGAGGAGGAGGAGGAGGGGAAAGATGATGGCGAGAAGAATGGAGGGAAAGGTCTCTCTCTCTCTCTCTCTCTCTCTCTCTCTCTCTCTCTCTCTCTCTCTCTCTCTCTCTAGATAATCACCACTTAAAGGGATAGAAAAAACTGGTTCTGTATGAGTGAAAGATGAAGGGAAGGGAAGGGAAGGGAAGGGAAGGGAAGGGTGATGTCACTGGGGAACCTCTCAGGGTGATTAGGGTGGGAAAGGGTGAAGGGGTGATCTATAACTGTTTCCAGGGTGACAGTGGGCACTCTTAAGAACGTCTTGGCTGAAATAGGGTGATGATTTTGTCCCTTGCTTGCTTTTAGGGTGATAGTGGGCAGGTGTAAAAGGGTGAATGGGTGAGCTGTAATCCAGGGTGACAGTAAACACTCTTAAGGTCGTCTTGAGTGAAATAGGGTGATGATTTTGTCCCTTACTTTCTTTCAGAGTGATCGTGGGCAGGTGTAAATATTTCTAGGGTGAAAAAGGGTGAATGGGTGGTGTGTAACTATCTAGGGTGACAGTGGGTAGTGTCAAGATCCTCTAGGGTGAAATAGGGTGATGATTTTTTCTCTTGCTTGTTTTTAGGGTGACGGTGGGCAGATGTAAATATTATTAGGGTGAAAAAGAGTGAAAGGGTGATTTGTAACTATCTAGGGTGATAGTGGGGCACTTTTAAGACCATCTAGAGTGATATAGGATAATGATTTGGATTCTTAGTTAATTTTAGGGTGAAATTGGGCAAATGTAAAGATTTTTAGGGTGGGAAAGGGCGAATGGGTGATCCTTAAGTCTATCTAGGGTGACAGTGGGTACTTTTAAGATAATATAGGGTGAATTAGAATGGTGATTTTGACACTCAATTAATTTTAAGGTGATTGTGATTATGTATAAAGACTTTTAGGGTGAGAGAGAGTTAATGGGTGAGCCTTAAGACTATCCAGGATGACAGTGAGTACTCGTAAAGTTCTCTAGGGTGAAATAGGATGAGGATTGTGATTTATACTTGCATTTAGGGTGACGGTGGCCAAATGTAATGATTCTTAGGGTGAAAAAGGGTGAATTGGTGATCTGTAACTCTATCTAGCGTGACACTGGGTACTTTTAAGACTCAAGGATGAAATAGCTTGTTTATTTTGTCTCCTACCTGCTTTTAGGGTGATGGGGGACACGTTTAAAGATCTTCAGTGTGATAAAGGGTGAATATTTAGTTGCTATGAGAAACACATTAAATTTTCTCTTTCCATCCTACTTTCTTCATGCTCACTTCACTAACTAAGCACATTTTTGTATAAGAAACTCAATATTTGGTTAATTTTTCACGTTTTTACTCATCTTTTTTTATTTTTCCTGAAAAGAAAAACGTTGGAAAAGGAGGAAGAGGAAGAAGATGATGATGATGATGATGATGATGATGATGATGAGGAGGAGGAGGAGGAGGAGGAGATGAAGAAACTCAATATTAAAGGTGATATTTTTTTAGCAATCTCATTTTTATTTGATTTTATTTATTACAGTAGAATGAAAATGGAGAAAAACGAGTAGTAGTAGTAGTAGTAGTAGTAGTAGTAGTAGTAGTAGTAGTAGTAGTAGTAGTAGTAGTAGTAGTAGTAGTAGTAGTAGTAGTAGTAGTAGTAGTAGTGGTGGTGGTGGTAGTAGTAGTAGTAGTAGTAGTAGTAGTAGTGGTGGTAGTACTGGTAGTAGTAGTAGTAGTAGTAGTAGTAGTAGGAGGAGTAGAGGAGGAGGAGGAGGAGGAGGAGGAGGAGGAGGAGGAGAAGAAGAAGAAGAAGAAGAAGAAAGAGGAGATGAAAATGACTATGAAGAAAACTAATATTAAACATGATTTCTAATACATGCAATCACACTTTCTTTTGACACTAGATTAACTGTTTTTGTGTAGAGTGAATTGCAAATACAAGAGTAACAATAATTGCACCATTTTAATGCACAACCACACTTCATTCTAACGAGACCAGCTTTTATGGACAAATCATAAGTATAAACAAAAAGAAAAATATTACTCTCCAATTTAAGTGGAGAGAGAGAGAGAGAGAGAGAGAGAGAGAGAGAGAGAGAGAGAGAGAGAGAATGATGGCAAAACAAACTGAACTAAAATGTGAGAGTCTTGAAGAAATAGAATTAGACAAAAGACAACAAAGAGAAGAAGGAGAAGAAGGAAGAGGAGGAGGAGGAGGAGGAGGAGGAGGAGGAGGAGGAGGAGGAGGAGGAGGTAAGATAACAAGGGTGACAGTCCTGACTCACCTGGGAAAGTAAGTAGATAGGGTGAAAGTACAGTACCTTGTCTACTTCAGGTGAGGTAAAGGGTTGATTTGTACAGGTGAGGAGGAACTAATTAGCGTCACCCTTTCCACTTTACCTGTACCTTGCCTTCAATTATTCTCTAAGGTGTCTAAATGTTAAGAATTCTTGGTAATTTATATAATATGTATTACATCACAAGTTCCTGCTTTTTATACCACCACCACCACCACCACCACCACCACCATCATCACCTTGTTCTCTTTCTCTCTGCACCTGTTCTCGTCTCTTTCTTGTTCCTGTTCTTCTTGTTCTGGTTCTTTGATTGTTGTTATTGTTTTTGTTCTTGTGTCTCTTCTTGTTCCTGTTTCCCCGTTACCTCCATCCTCCTCCTCCTCCTCCTCTTAATGCTGGTGTTCCTCTTGATTATCTTATTGTTCTTCTTCATCACCATCATCATCGTTTTCTTTCTTCTGCTTCTGTTTCTTTTCTTTTATTTCTTCTGGTGATATCTTTCTTCTTCTTCTTCTTTCTTCTTCCTCTTCTTCTTCTTCTTTTCATTTTTCTTCTTTTTCTTCTTCTTCTTGTTCTTCTTCTTCTTCTTCTTCTTCTTCTTCTTCTTCTTCTTCTTCTTGTTCTTGTTCTTGTTTCTTATTATTATTATTATTATTATTATTCTTATTATTATTATTATTATTGTTATTATTATTTTCATTTCTTCTCTTCCTCTCCCTCTTCTTCTTTTTTTCTTCTTCTTTTTCTTCTTCTTCTTCTTCTTCTTCTTCTTCTTCTTCTTCTTCTTCTTCTTCTTCTTCTCATCATCATCATCATCTTCTTCTTCTTCTTCTTCTTCTTCTTCTTCTTCTTTTCGTCTAATTACCTTTCTTTAAAATTTTGATATTTCAGTTCCATTTGTTGTGCCCTCATCTCTCTCTCTCTCTCTCTCTCTCTCTCTCTCTCTCTCTCTCTCTCTCTCTCTCTCTCTCTCTCTCTCTCTCTCTTATCCCCCTTCCCCTACTAAAATTTCTATTATGCTATTTTTAGAAGCTTTCTCTAAACATTCCTTTATTTTTTTTTCATTCTTTTAACTTATTCTTTTTTATCATGGCATTTATTTCTTTTTATGCATCATTGAACTAGATTTTGAAGTATGGTTAATAATACCTGGTCTGCCTTTTTTTTATTATGCATTTCTTACTGTGCTAAAAGTTACTCATATTATTTTTTTTCCTTATATTTATTAGCCATATTTGAGAAGTTTTAGTTAGTTGACAAGACGTGGTTAAAAAGTTCTAAATAAGAGATTGTGACTTTCAATTTTTTATAGGCCTCTTAGTGACATGTGAGTAGTTTTAGTTAGTTGGTACACGTGGTTTAAAAAGTTCTAGATAAAAGATTGTGACTGTTTCAATATTGTTCTGTCTCGTGCCTACTTAGTTTTCACTGTCTTTTTTTTTTTTTTAGGCTTCTTAGTGACATGCGAGTGTTTTTAGTTAGTTGGTAAGTCATACACGTGGTCAAAAAAAAATTCTAGATAAAAAATATCCTGTTGTGAATTTTTTTTTCTGTCCCATACTTATTTAGTTTTCTCTCTCTCTCTCTCTCTCTTTTTTTTTTTTTAGGCCTCTTAGTTACATGCGAGTATTTTTAGTTAGTTGGTAAGTCATACACGTGGTTGAAAAAAGTTCTAGATAAAAGATTGTGACTGTTTCAATTTTTTCGGTCTCATCTATTTATTTATTTTTTTTTTTTTTAGGTGTAGTCGTAGTTAGTTGGCAAGACATACACGTGGTTAGAAAAAAATAAAGTTCTGAATTAAAAAAAATTGTGAATACTTTAATTTTTCTGTCTCATATCTATTTAGTTTTCTCTATTGTTTTTTTTTTTTTTTTTGGTGTCTTGGTTACGGTTGAATGGTTTTACATAGACGGTCATACACGAGGTTAAAAAAAAATGAGTAAAAGATTTCCTGTTGTGAATATATTTTTTTTTTCTCTCTCTCTTTCATACCTTTTTAGTTTCTTCACTTATGCCTGTATTTTTTTTTAATTTATTTCTCTATTACCCTCAAAAAAAAATCATCTTTCGTTTATTTTTTTCATCTATTCATTCAAAGTTTTCTCTATCCCATTTTCTTATTTTTCGAATGCGTATATTATTTTCCTTTTCAATTTTGAGAAACGTGATTTTTTTTTTTTTGTATTTTTAAACGTGACACATTTTTCACCATTACAAAAACAAATATATTCACTGCACTGTAGGTCAAATATTTCTTTAACGCGTCTTTAAACAACACTAAAAAACATTATTCATCACTTAATACTCTCCTCTCTCTCTCTCTCTCTCTCTCTCTCTCT